>NC_058133.1:258114676-258150682 GCF_016433145.1 Gracilinanus agilis | reverse complement strand
AAGGAAGGAAGGAAGGAAGGAAGGAAGGAAGGAAGGAAGGAAAGGTAGACAATAGACACCAGGTACTGTTCAAAGAGATGGGGATACAAACACAAGTAAAATAAATAGCAAGAGATTTACCTATGAATAGGGGGAAACAACACATTAAAGGGAACTTGGAAGGGCTGAGAAGGAATACTTACTTGGAGCAAGTATGAAGAGTTGGGGCAGTCCAGAGAGTAAATGGAGTTGGCAGTGAGATGAGCATTTCTTTAAGAAATTATCTGGATCAGGAAAACTCAGATTTCAGTAAAAATTTGATCAAAGACTTTTATGCTTTCCTTGTGAATAATATGAAGAGATGTGGACTAGATCTCAGTACATTTAGGTAATGACAGACTGAATGATGAGACCTAAAAAGATTGGTCATTAAGTGATTAAAGTTGATTTAGAACTATCTAGTAGAACATTGTGGATGTCAGGCCTTGATTCTGGACCATTCAGAATTTTTATCAATGGTTTTTGTGAAGATGTTATGGGAAGGATGGCTAGTCTAACTAGAGGATTGACCACTGACCCTAAGCACATATCTTTAATATAAACATATTTTTGTTAAAGTTAAATAGATATTAATTGGTTAAAAATACAACTCTAGAGTTCATTATTGCTTGTTTACTGTGAGGAATGAAGGTTCAAATTGCCAGTATTAGGAAAAATCTGCCCTCAGCCCTTAGGACCCTAAAGAGAAGATGAAGTTAGGCTCATTTACTTAGAGTAAACTCAGGGTGGTCACTATGTTAGCATTTTGACTGATAATTTTTGAATCTAAAAATGTAATGATTTTTTAAAAAAAATTTTTCCATGGTTACATGATTCATGTTCTTACTCTCTCCCCCCCCCAACCCCCAGTCCCTGTAGCCAACACACATTTCCACTGGTTTCTTCATGTGTCATTGATCAAGACCTATTCCATATTACACTAGGGTGGTCGTTTAGAGTTTACATCCTAAATCATATCCCCATCAACCCATATTTTCAAGCAGTTGTTTTTCTTCTGTGTTTCTATTCCTGTATTCTTCCTCTTAATGTAGGTAGTGTTCTTTTCCATAAATCCCTCCGAATTGTCTTGGGTCATTGCATTGCTGCGAATACAGAAGTCCATTACATTCGATTTTACCACAGTGTATCAGTCACTGGGTACAATGTTCTCCTGGTTCTGCTCCTTTCACTCTGCATCAATTCCTGGAGATCTTTCCAGTTCAGATGGAATTCTTCCAGTTTATTATTCCTTTGAAAACAATAGTATTCCATCACCAACAGATAACACAATTTGTTCAGCCATTCCCCAATTGACTGGCATACCCTCATTTTCCAGTTTTTTGCCACCACAAAGACTACAGCTATAAATATTTTTGTACATGTCTTTATCTCTATGATCTCTTTGGGTTACAAACCCAGCAATTGTATGGCTGGATCAAAGGGTAAGCAATCTTTTAATGCTCTTTGGACATAGTTCCAAATTTCCATCCAGAATGGTTGGACCAATTCACAACTCCACCAGCAATGCATTAATGTCCCAATTTTGCCACATCCCCTCCAACATTCATTACTCTCCCCTGCTGTCATTTTACCCAGTCTGCTAGGTGTGAAGTGATACCTCAGAGTTGTTTTGATTTGTATTTCTCTAATTATTAGAGATTTAGGACACTTTCTCATGTGTTTATTAATATTTTTTATTTCTTTATCTGAAAATTGCCTATTCATGTCCCTTGCCCATTTATCATTTGGAGAATGGCTTGATTTTTTTTGTACAATTGATTTAGCTCCTTGTATATTTGTGTAATTAGACCTCTGTCAGAGTTTTTTGTTATAAAAATTTTTTTCCCATTTTGTTGCTTCCCTTCTAATTTTGGTAGCATTGGTTAGGATAACACAGGATCTGGGTGCATTAATATTGAAGATCCGGAAGGCATGGAACATAATATTCCAGAAAGCAAGAGAACTGGGTCTACAACCAAGAATCAACTATCTAGCAAAACTGACTATATTTTTGAAGAGAAAAGTATGGTCATTCAATAAAATTGAGGACTTCCAAGCATTCATAAAGAAAAAAACGGACTTAAACAGAGAGTTTGTTGCCCAAACACAGAACTCAAGAGAATCACATAAGGTAATTAAGAAAGCAGGGGTGGGGGTAGGGAATCTTCTCTTTAAGGGACCCAATAAGTTCAATTGATTTGTATCCCTAGAAGAAAAGAAGATATTAGCAAATTTTAACCAATTGATTTGCCTGGACAGGCAAATCAAAAACTAATTGGAAATTAAATAATATGATTCACCAAAACCAGTCAGTTAAGGAAGAAATCATAGAAACAATCAACAATTTCATTGAAGAGAATGACAATGATGAGACATCCTACCAAACTCTGTGGGATGCAGCCAAGGCAGTACTCAGGGAGAAATTTATATCCTTGAGTGCATATATTAACAAATTAGGGAGGGCAGAGATTAATGAATTGGGCATGCAATTTAAAAAACTAGACAATGAACAAATTAAAAATCCCCAGATGAAAACTAAATTAGAAATACTAAAAATCAAAGAAGAAACTAATAAAATAGAAAGAAAAGAACTATTGGATTAATACATAAGACTAGAAACTGGTATTTAAAAAAACAGATAAAATAAACAAAGTACTGGTAAATCCAAAAAAAAGGAAAGAAGAAAACCAAATCAACAGTATCAAAGATGAAAAGGGAGACCTTGTGGGAAGACAATAAGAGAATAGATAAAAATCTGAGGCTCTTCTTTTGACCCCTTTTGTGATCCTTGTGATTTCTTGTTGAAAAGTATTGTGGCCTTATTGAAAGCTTTAAGTTCCTAGCAAACCTGAATTTAAAGGGTTAACACTGTTCCCCTTTGGCCAGGAATGCAGCTGCCTGGTATATCCAAGGCCAAAACCTTAGCAGGGGAAGTTCAAACCTGAGAAAAATATTCCCCAACTTGGCTTTCTGATAAGAACCTATCCTAACTGTGGCTCCCTGGTATCTTTTTAACAGCTTGTAATATTTTTCCTTTGTCTGGTAGTTTTTTAATTTGGCTATAATATTCCTGGAAGTTGTCAGTTGTGGATTAAATGTAGGAGTTGATCTGTGGATTCTTTCGATTTCCACTTTTCCTTCTTGTTTGAGAATGTTAGGGCAGTTTTCTTGGATAATTTCCTGTAGGATGACATTCAAACTTTTTCTTTTGTTGTGATGTTCTGATAGACCAATAATTCTTAAATTGTTTCTTCTAGATCTGTTCTCCAGATCTTTGGTTGTATTAATGAGGTGTTTCATATTCTCCTCAAATTTTTCATTTTTTAAATTTTGTTTTATATATTCTTGCTGCCTTGTAAAATCATTTGCTTCTAGTTGTTGAGTTCAGTTTTTTAAAGACTGAATTTCATTCCTGGCTTTTTGGTCATCCTTCTCCTACTGTTCTGATTTTCTTCATAGATCATCTTTTGCCTTCTTTGCTTCATTTTGAAGCTGGTCAATTCTGGCCTTTAATACATTATTTCCTTGTTTTAGTTCATGTATTTCCTTTTTCAAATTGTCTTCAGCCTCTCTTGATTGCTTTTTGAGTTCCTCAAGTTCTTGAGTTAATTGAATTTTGAGATCTTCCAAAGCCTGTGTCCAATCACTGGAGCTTCCTCCTCTTCTTCTATTTGCTCTTTTTTTGCTTCCTGGAAAGAAGCTGTCAATTGTAATTTCTTTTCTCTTTTTCTATTGTTTACTCATATTTTTTCCTTCTCTGTTCTGCTAGTTTAATCAGATGTATTTAATGATCTTTAATGAAAGATCTTCCCCCAGCTGGCAATGGAGGTTTATAGTTAAGTTCTCTGCAGTCTGTGGGGTAGGGGTGTTTGAGTTTCTCTGCCCTCTGAAGACTTCTTGTCTGTTCAATTGATGGGATTAAGCCTGGATTAATCTGTATTGCTTAATGTGCCCTGAGGCTAAAACCTTGAGAGGAAAAACAAAGAAGTAGGGGGACAAAATGGAGTGTTTTTGCTGAGCTGTCCAGCAGTAGGGTCCCCCTCCTCTCTTCTGCTGCTTGACCTGTTTTTCTTTCCTCTTGAAGCCCTTTGTTCTCTATCTCAGTGTGGTAAAGCCAGGCAGTCTCAGATTTGGCTCCATCTAAGCCACTATCTTCCAAGTGCTTTTGCTATTTTTCTCTGTCTTTCTCCTCCAGCCACCTCCCTGGTGCCTGTGTTCAATTCCCCATGTCTGGTGCCAGCAAGGCCCTCTCTCCAGGCCAGTGCGCCCGTCTGCCCAGAGATTTTGGGGGCCTCTGGAGACTTCGCACAGTGCATGGAGGAAGGGTCCTGGGATTCCCCTTCTATATCCTCAGACCCAACAGTTCAAGAATTTAAGCCTTTTTCTTAGCATAGCTCTTGATCTGTCCAGGAGTAGGATCTCCCTTCTCTGTCCCATTGTTAGATTTGGTCCTCTTTCTTCTCAAAGTGCATTGATTTCTATCTCGGTGTGGAAAGGGTACAAAGGTTTTTAGATTTGCTCTATCTAAGCTGCCATCTTCCCAGAATTCCTAAAAATATAATGATAAACTAGAACATTTGGACAAATCAAATAAGATGAAATGTAATTGGGATAAATGTGAAGTTCTACATTTATAGATGAATGTAATGTCAATTGAATACATTCAGGCCAGGATAAGTATGCTTAAACACTAGTTTGTATTATGACATAGTGCTTAGGACAGTACTTGGTACTGTAAAAAGGAATTCTTTATTCTTTTTTTAATTTAACAGGGGACCTGGAGGTCCTCTTACCATAGAGATGTGTTGGGATTAACCATCCCACAGTGACAGGAAGTAGGAACCAGGAAGTCCCCTGCTGAGCCAGTTCAGTTGATGGCTGTGAGTTGCTGACAGTTAGGGCTGGCAAGTTGGCTGCTGGGTGTGAGTTGGTGGTTGGTGTTTAGTTGCTGGAATATAAAGGCAGGCCTGAACTTACTGAGAGGGCTTTTAGTTTTAGCCTTTAGAGGGCTTTTTGCTTTTGGGGTTTTGACTTTTGGTTTGGGCTGTTAGGTTTTTTTGTTTTTTCTTTCTTGAACTTTTTGGAAGGTGGCTGGTCTTTGTTGACAGATCTAATTGGGGTTGGATTAAACACTGATTGGGTTGGTTTTGATTGGGCTGGGTTGGGTTGAAGCTTTGTGGGGTGGTTGTTAGTTATATGTAGATATAGGCAGTTTTAGGTAATCATTTTAGGTAGTTATAGGATAACTAGTATAGACATTAGGAAATTTTCTTTCTCTACTTTTTTTCCTATATTTCCTTCCTTTACTATATTCTTTTACTTATCTCTATTTTAAATTATTAAGTGTTAAAAGCTGCTAGAAGTTTTCTTTTCTCCGGCTTAAAGGGATAATATTAATTTATAACTCTACTATATTCTCATTAAAACTTAAATTATTAAAAGCTGCTCTCTTATTTTGTCAAAACTCATAATTTAACTCTTACAGTACATAGCATGAACTTAATAAATGCTAATTGTATCACTAAAGAAAAAGAATGAATGAAAAAGCATTTATGAAATCTCTAATTTATGCCAAACACTGTGCTAAATGCTTAAAAATTTAAATTAAAAAATGTAGGCAGTCTTTGCACTAGAAAGTTTACATTCTATAAGGGAAAGAATCCCTACAGGGAATCCTTGGCCAAGAAAA
Organism: Gracilinanus agilis; assembly: GCF_016433145.1. Classification (NCBI taxonomy): domain Eukaryota; kingdom Metazoa; phylum Chordata; class Mammalia; order Didelphimorphia; family Didelphidae; genus Gracilinanus; species Gracilinanus agilis. Next base: position 258,144,975 of record NC_058133.1, on the reverse strand, counting down.
AACCATTTGGTTTGGAAAGTTATAGTGTAATAGGGAAAATTATGAGACTAGCCATAAATTAATCATTTTCCCTCTTATATTTTGGCAGACCATGAAGGGATTGTCCAGAACCCCTTCTTTTTTCACTCTTTTATTCTCTATATATTTTTCAGAGCAGTTTGTTAGAAATTAGATCAGATTGGTCAAGATGCCAGTCGCTGCCTTTGCTGCAACCACAAACTGCCAACCACTGCTGCCAGCCCAGATCAAAGAATTGGTAAGATAAGATCTCATGCCTTTTGAAGGGGAAAGTCCTCCTCAGAGCCATTTCTGAGGCTCTAAGACCCACCACCAGAGTGGCCCAACTGACTGAAGCTCACAGGGTTTTCCTCGCTTCACCCCCTCCTACCCTGGGCCCCTGACCACCTCTTCTTTTCCCCTCTTTTTTCAGGCCCCAAGACACAAGTGACAGCCATGTGGTCACTGCTTGCCTGCCACCCTGTAATCCCCAGTAGAGGCTTTTTTCTCCAGCACTACCCCCAGTCCTGAGAAACCCCAATCCTTGACCAAGGAACCCATTGGCCAGTACAGCACCATATACTGGCCAGTAGTAAAAATGCAAGCAATCTAAAATAAGTAAACAAAATAATAAATACAATTAAACAAAATTAAATAAAATTAATTAAATAAAATAATAATAACTGATAAAATATATTTAATTCTACCATTCAAAAAATAAATAAATAGAGGCAACTATCATCTTTTATTCTCAGGTGAGAATTCCTTTTCGATAGGAATCTTATTGCTGTCCTGAAAGAAGAAAGACATTGAAATGGAGAATCCAGAACTTGTTCAGTATGAGAAAATGTCTTCTGATCAGTCCAGTTCCAGATGGATTCCCTCTAGGAAGAGTTTCATCCAGAGAACATCTCTTACTTCATATCAGAGGATTCATAATGCAGAAAAACCTAATGAATGTGCTCAAGTAGTATGTGTCTATATTTATAAGTCTGAGGGACCACCCCACATCTATTCTATTGGCTTTTATGACAGAAAAGGAAAGGGATAAATGTTGGAGGAGATATGGGAAAACTGAGATATTAATGAACTATTGAGTAGAGTTGTGATCTGGAGCAATTTTGAACTATGTCCAAAAGGCATTAAGAAAGAAAAAGGAAAAGGACCTATAGGTGTTTTAAAAAAAACCAACACTTAAAGCTGCTCTTTTTGGGGTAACAAATGAATTTGAAACTAAGAGGGAAATCATCACTTGGGAGTGAGGTGGCTGAGTAAAGTGTGGCATTTGATTATAATGGAATATTATTGTTTTGTAATTAATGAGGAGGAGGAGGAGCTGGGAAAAACCTAGAAAAACTAGAGAACTGATACAGAATGAATTTAGCAATACCAGGAAAACTGCTGCACATTGTGACAGAATTATTGCATGCACAGCAAATGTGAATTGAGTTATTCTCAACAATACAACAATGCAAAACAATCCCAAAGGACTCATAATCAAAACTATTATCTATTTCCAGAGAAAGAACTGATGAATTCTGAGTCCAGACTAAAGAAAAAATTTTCACTTTATAATTTCTGTAATTTATTTGATTTTATTTCCATAGAAGGATCAATATGGAAAAATGTTTCATATGATCGTACATGCAAAATTTATTGCTTAACATCTCTTTGCCATGGGAGAGCAAATCCAAGACTCAAATTTTTAAAAAGATGTTGGATATTGTTTTTACACATAATTGTCAAAAAATAAAATGTGAAAAGACAAAAAATAAATAAATAATGAAAATTAATTAACTAATTGGGTATACCAATTTAGTAGTTTATCATTTCAAAACTTTTATTGCCTTGCATTAATTTCTTATTTAATCCTACATCTATACCCTGCTAATAATACATAGCAGACTAGTTTTAAAAGGTACTAAAATACCGAAGTCCAACTTTGTTGTCTTTTAAAATAAACTTAAAGAAAGTTGTGTTTAGATTTTTTATTAGAGTATTAGAAATGTTTTGGTATTCTTTAATGATTTGATTCTGTAGAGTGCACAGGGGCTCTGGACCTGCCTCAGCTTCCTTCTGGGCCCTAGCCCAAGTGGGGGTTTCTCTTCCTCAGCAGCAGCAGTCATAGCAAGAACCCCAAACAGACAGGCAGAAGGAAGATAGGGAAGAAAAACTAGGAATTTTTCTAAATTCAGGGAACAAAAGTAATAACTTCTGACTAGGTAATCAACTAAGTTCTTTTTACATTATAGGGAATGTTGCTATGAGAAAGGCAGGCAGGATTCCCAAGAGCTCACCATTGCATAAATTACTAAGCAGTTGGGATGAACCAAGACTTCCTAAGGAGCATCAGGTGTCATAGAAGGAGACAAAAAGGTTATGTGAAGCTTGGACATGGAAGGCTTTTACTTGGCATGGCTTTGGCTCTTCGGACTTTAAAATTCTAAAAGTATTGAAACTGGCCATTGGCAGCAAGGATTCCAGAGAATATTCCTACTGGTGTCTCTGGGCATATCACTTTGATAGTTCAACCAAACTGAGTAGTACCAAAAGTCTCTCGGTTAAATCTGAAAAAAAAAAAAAAATGGTACTCCCAGCCTGCCTGCCATGAGGTTACTCCTTCTCTAGATCCAGTCTGTCCTAACTAGACTCCTCTGACACTTCCTCCCACCATGTCCCTCTCACCACCCACCCTGTTCACCTCCTTCCCTCCCATCCCACCTTTGGTCCCATCTCTTTACCCCCTCCTTACTGTCTAACCTTTACCCTGCCTAGCCTCTGCCTTGCCCTGCCCACCCTTGCTCTTGCCCAGCTCCTGCCTTGCCCTGCCCACATTTTCTCTTCCCTTACCTGAGTTTTCCCTCTCCACTGCCCAGCCTCTATCATCACCACCCCTCTCCCTCCCTCTGCCAAGTTCCTCCCTCCTCTTGTTAGATCTCTCTACTTCTCCTTCCCCATCCCCCACCACACATGGATGCTGTGCTCCATATCTGCCCAAACAACAAGCAAAGCGAAGGAAGCACAGACAAGTCCAATACAGGCCTTTTCCTCCTAAGGGAGGTACCCACTCTTGATAGATGAGGGAAAATTAGTAAATATTAGACATCATACACCTTTTCTACCACATGATATTGATAGATTCATTGAGAAAACTCCTGCCTTCCATGAGGAACCTATGGTGGTGATAAAAATAAGTTTGAAAGATATTTAGAACATATAACCCAAGTTGGGCAGACATTGCAGAATTGCTTCATGCTCTGTTAATGGAAGATGAGAGGGACGTGACCTTTCCCTTGTGAACGGATCCTAAAATGACAATGCAGTACTTTGGCCATCGGAAAATCCCCAATGGGACTCCAACATAGTGGAAGATTATGCACATTTACGTAGGCTAGGGTGGCTTTACTAAAGGGAATGAAAGCTTCTTCTATGGGGCCAAGTGATTGGACTAAATTTGACCACCATTAGACAGGAAAAGGATGAGAAACCTGCTCAGTATTATGACAAAATTGTTGAACTAGAGTCTAGGTATCTTGGCCTGGATGTCTCCAGAGAGATAGATTCTAGAACAGTGATGGTGAACCTTTTAGAGATCCTGTGCCATGCTCCACCCCCACCCCCAGACTGTGTCCATACCTGCTCCCATTGCATGCCATGCCCTGCCCTCAACTGCATGCCTCACCCCTTGACTGCACTCATTGTTTCACCACCCCTATGTTTGGGGGTGGGGCCGGGGGTAGGGCTGAGCTCCATGGGGTGGCTCCAATGCCTCATACCCTCCCCTTGCATTTGGCAGGCAAGTGGGCCGAGCTGCGAATGTCCCTTAGGGTGGACCAGGCAGGCTTGGGTAGGGTGGGGCAGGACTGGCTGGCTGCATCATACTGGGCTCAGGGCTCAGGGAGCAGGGGGCAAGGTGGCCCAGACCAAGTCGCACCACTCCCCTTGGGGCTCCAGACTCGGGCATTGGGGTGCAGGGTATGGGGAGAGGGCCAGGCTGGTCCAACTATGCCATGCTGTTCAGGGCTCGGAGCTTGGGGCATGCTGGGGCAGGCTGGCCATGCTGTGTCACTCCTGTGATGGTGGGTGGGGCAGGCTCCCAGATGACCAAGCCAGGGGCCTGCACATGACCACAGAGAGGTCTCTGCATGCCATCTTTGGCACTCATGCCTTAGGTTTGCCATCATAGCGCTAGAGTCATAAAGCATTTGTAAATCACTGTTCCCAAGATATTAAAGAATATTTTCAGAACAATTGCCCAGAATGGTCTAGCAGAGACACAAAACAATTAAAGAAGATAGCAGTATATGTTTCTGAAAGCCATGAAAGGTGAGGAAGAGAGAAAGCTGAGAAAGCTGAATTGGAAAAATGTGACGTGTAAGAGTTAGTGGACAGAGAAAAAGTTTGATAAACTGAGGCAAGAGCAGATTTTGCTCTCTTCTCCTGTGTTTGTTGCTGGCTGGACTTCCCTGTGAGCATGGTTGGAGACCCTAATGGCAGCCACAGAATAATAAGCTAATTGGAGCAGCAAGGCAAATATTAATAATGGAAATAGTCCTTGATCAATGACATATGTAAAACCCAGTAGAATTACTCATTGGCTATTGGGGGGAGGGGTAGAGGAGAGTAGGGAAAGAACATGAATCATGTAACCATGGAAAAATATTCTAAATCAATTAATTAAATAAAATTTTTCAATTAAAAAATAAATGGAGGGGCAGCTGGGTAGCTCAGTGGATTGAGAGCCAGGCCTAGAGACGGGAGGTCCTAGGTTCAAATCCGGCCTCAGACACTTCCCAGCTGTGTGACCCTGGGCAAGTCACTTGACCCCCATTGCCTACCCTTACCACTCTTCCACCTATCAGTCAATACACAGAAGTTAAGGGTTTAAAATACAAAAAAACAAACCAAAAAAAAAAAAAAAAAAAAAATAAATGGAGCAGCAAGGAAAGTAATCTATATATCTCTCTCCTGTTTTTCATCTTTTTCACCTACTGCTTTTGATCTAATAAATTTGTCAATTTATGGCCAGTCTCATAATTTTCCTTTTTACAAAAGAGACAGTCAGTGAAGATAGTTCAATAGGGTTTTAATAGGCTACAATCTCAATAGAGTTGCCATTGGGTCAAGGCAGCTAAACAAACTAATATGATCACCCATTTCCCACTGAAAGATATTAGTTTACTTTGAGAAATTACTTCTTTTTAATTTTTTTAATAGAATTTATTTCTAGGTATCTCCTAGTCCCTTCCTACTTTCCCTGTATGACAGAGAACATCATCTTGTAAACAAACATGCATATATAAATTATATCTTTGGTGTTTCTGTTTTTCAGTTCATTCTCTGGAGGTGAACATTCACAAGTAATTCTTCAAATATTAAATCTGTAGCTGTATATAATGTTCTCTTGATTCTCCTGTTTAACTCGTCATTATCTCAGATAGTTCCAAGTTTTTTTGTTTTTATTTTAATTAATCAATCAATTAATTAATTTAGAATATTTTTCCATGGTTATGTGATTCATATTCTTTCCCTTCTCCCTCCCACCTCTGGAACTAACAAGCAATTCCACTAGGTCTTACATGTATCATTGTTCAAAACCTATTTCTATATTATTCATATTTGCAACAGAGCGATCATTTAAAGTCAGCATCCCCAATTATATCTCCATTGAACCATGTGACCAATAATATGTTTTTCTTCTACATTTCTACTTCCACAGTTCTTTCTCTGGATGTAGATAGTGTTCTTTCTCATAAGTTCCTCAGAGTTGTCCTGGATCATTGCATTGCTGTTAGTACAGAAGTCCATTACATTCGATTATACCACAGGGTATCAGTCTCTGTGTTTTCCTGGTTCTGCTCCTTTTGCTCTGCATCAGTTCCTGGAGGTCTTTCCAGTTCACATGGAATTCCCCCAGTTCATCATTCCTTTCATCACAATGGTATTCCATCACCACCAGATACCACAATTTGTTCAGCCATTCCCCAATTGAAGGGCATCCTCTCATTTTCCAGTTTTTTGCCACTACAAAGAGCTCAGCTATAAATATTTTTGTACAAACATTTTCCTTATCATCTCTTTGGGGTACAAACCCAGCAGTGCTATGGCTGGATCAAAAGGCAGATAGTCTTTTAGAGCCCTTTGAACATAGTTCCAAACTGCCTTCCAAAATGGTTGAATCAATTCACAACTCCACCAGCAATGCCCAAGGTGTTTGTTTTTTTTAATCAACCTGTTTATCATTTTTTATGGTGATATTCCATCACAATTGTACCACAATTTGTTTAGTCATTTCCCAATTGATGCACATCCCCTCAGTTTCCAATTCTCTATCACCACAAAAAGAGTTGCTATAAGTATTTTGGAACCAAACATTATCCCAATAACCTGGATCTATACTTTTGTCAAATAAAAGGTTACTATAATCTTTTACCACTGTTTGTTGTGACTGTTCTGTCCCACTGATCTACCTTTCTATTTCTTAGCCAGGACTAGTTTTGATAATTACTGCTTTATAATACAGTTTAAAATCTATTACTGCTAAACTTCCTTCCTTCACATTTTTTTCATTAAATTTTTTGCTCTTCTTGCTCTTTTGTTCTTCCAAATGAATTTTATTATTTTTTCTAGATCAATAAGGCAATTTCCTGGTAATTTGATTGGGATGTCATTAAATAAGTAGATTTCTTTACATAGGATTGTCATTTTAATTATATTGGGTCTGCCTATCCATGAACAATGAATATTTCTCCAATTATTTAGATCTGACTTTGTGTGTAAAAAGCATTTTATAATTATGTGCTTGTAGTTTCTGTCTTTATTTTGTCAGGTATACTGTATACTCTCAGGCATTTTATTCTCTGTGGCTATTTTAAATGGAGTTATCTCTTTCTATCTCTTCTTGTAGGACTTTTTATAAAGTATAAAATATATAGCATATAAAGTATAAAACTACTGATGATTTATGTGGTTTTATTTTACATTCTGCTATTTAACTAAAATTATTAATAATTTCAACTAACCTTTTAGTGGAATCACTTACCACCATTACAAATAATACTTGCTCATGGTTTTAGGTAGATACTTCAGCTCATTTTAAGAAAAAGTCCATTTATACCTATGCTTTTCAGTGTTTTTAATAGGAATGATTATTTTATTATATTTTGTCAATTATATTATTATATTTTATTATATTTTGTCAAAAGTCTTTTCTGCATCTACTGATATAATCATATGGTTTTTTATTACTTTTGTTATTAATATAATCAATTATGTTGATAGTTTTCCTTATAGTAAACCATCCCTACATTCTTGGTGTAAATCTTGCTTGGTCTTAATGTATAATCTTTGTGATACATTGTTGTAGTCTCCTAGCTAATATTTTATTTAGGATTTTTGCATTCATTTTCTTTCATTTTCTTTCTCTGTTTTTGCTCTTCCTAGTTTAGGTATAAGCACATATTTGTTTCAAATTCCTTTCTTACCTATTATTTCAAATAATTTATTTAATATTGGAACTAGTTGATCTTTAAATGTTTGGTAAAATTCACTAGTAAATCCATGTGGTCTGGATATTTTTTTAGGAAGTTCATTTATGGCCAGTTCAATTTCTTTTTCTAAAATGGGTTTATTTAGATATTCTAGTCCCTCCTCTGGTAGTCTAGGCAATTTATAATTTTATAAGAATTCTTCCATTTCATTTAGATTGTTAAATTTATTGGCATATAATTAAACAAAATAACTCTTAATAATTGCTTTAATTTAATCTTTATTGGTAGGATATTCACCATTTTCATCTTTAATGCTAGTGATTTGGTTTTCTTCTTTCTTTTAAAAATCATAGTAACCAATGATTTATCTGTTTTGTTATGTTTTATATAAAACCAACTCCTAGATTTATTAATTCAATATTTTTCTTATCTTCAATTTTATTGATCTCATCATTAATTTTTAGGATTTCTAATTTGGTTGGGGATTTTTAATTTATTCTTTTTCTAGTTTTTAAAATTTCATTCCCAATTCACTGATCTGTTCTTTATATTAATAAAAGCATTTAGGGATATGACTTTTCCTGTAATCATTGCTTTTGCTGTACTTCCAATGGTTAAGATGTCTGAAAATGAAATGAACTGCTCCTGTGAAGACATTGGAAATGAGTGAGTCTAACATAAATGGTCACTTCTCAAGGATACTGTTCCTAATTGTCATTTCTTACATTGTAATAATATTCCATGACATGAATTCTTGCTTCCATCACAGGATGTAGTGTGACAACCTCTGAGGTACCTTCCAACCTCAAAATTCTATGTTTTCCATGACCCTTTTGTTAAGGAAGTCTAAATATAAAAGTTGAACCTTCAAAAGAAACCTCTGCCTAGTGACTGATGATGCAGTTCAGTCATGATCTTGATTTGTTGTGCATTTCTGATTATGTCCAATTTTGGGACAGACAAATAACTTCAAGTTTTTGTTTCGGGAATTGTGGGGGTGAAGTAGGGTTGAGGTAGACTCTGACAAGCATTTCTTTCACTTCCTCCTATTCTCCTTGCCTTTAGGATGGTGCATGTTTCCACATCCGCCCCTACCCCCAACCCTAACCCCAACCCCGGGGCTGGTGGCAAAAATAGACACCCTAGAAAATTATAGAGTAATGGCAGCTCCTCAAAGAGCTGAGGGAACAAACTCCAGTGGTAAAAAAATAAATATTCTTCTGTCCAGAGTTTAGATAAAGGAAAAAAGGTTGAGAGTACACCTCATCTGACTCTCAGGATATTTGTGGAATAGATGAACTTGGTCTTTGGTGCCCCTTATCCCATCTGTATCCTTTCTTCTCTTTTAATTCTTTCCCAAACATGAAAATTCCTTAACTACTCATTCATTATATCTCATCAAAGCTCCAGAATCCAGACATTTTCCACTATGTTCCCATTCTAAAGTTTCTGGTCCTGAAGTCACCTTCTTCACAGAGTTTGCACAATCTGATAACTCTTTAAGCACTTCATGTTTTCATTTGCATATTTTAAGCCTGTACAGCCTCTGCATAAAGTTTCTAATTTCATTTCTCTGAACCTTAAAGAAGGGACCAACTAAAGACAACCTTTTGGGACTTATAAAGGAACTAGTATGACAGTGGATTTTCTGCCAGTAGTGTGCTAGAGCCAATTCCTACTGCTTTTGAGAGTCCATTGTTAAATTTTCAGTGTGAGAACTTAGACCTCAGAAGTCATCAAAAACACTTCAAATTAAGGCTTGATTTATTATTATTATTTGTTGTCTAGTCCTAAAATAATAGAAATAATAGTAATAATACACATTAAACTCAAAAGTATATTGTGGATTTTTTTCCCCCAGAGAGGCAGTTGTACATTTACTAAGGTACACCATTATGTCTGGGTTCCAGCAGAGATATGACAGATCAGCAAAGTCTCCATGAACCTTGGTCTCAGCAATTGAGGTAAATGTCTATGTGCTGCCCTCTTGTGTTTAATCAGGGCTTTCTAGTTCCACTTTGAGACTCATTTATAGCTTCTCTCCTCTCCTCACCCTTTGCTATCTACCTTTCTTCTATCCCCACCCCATTTCCTCATAACCAATAGCTCTCAAAGAAGCAGGTTATCACAAGATCTCAGATCTCCTCTTTTGTTTGTTTTTGTTTTTGTTTTGCTTCCACTCAGATAGGCAATAATGCCTCTGACCCTTTCTGGATGCTATCTATCCCTTTTTAACACACACACACACACACACACACACACACACACACACACACACACACACACATGAAAGAAGTAAATATTTCTCATCATATTTCATGGCATGATGAAGGACAGAGATAAAAAATTAAGAAAACATTTTACTCAACCTTTAAGTGTGACATTTAAAGCTCCATCTAGATCTTGACCCTATCATCCTAATAAGTAGCATATTAGACTTTCTAGGCCCTACCCACTTCCAGGTATATTTGTTACTGAAAATCACAGAACTGTAAGTAGAAAAGATTTCAGTGGAAATAGAGCCACTATTCTCATTGGAGTACTTGAAATCACAAGTCAATTACAGAAGATGAAAAAGAGTGAGGATATTCAGCCTGCAAGAGAGAAGCCTGAGAAGTGATTTAAGGCTTAGGACAACTACAGAGAATACTGATTTTACTGAATAAAGCCAAAAAAAAAAAAAAGAAACCATCTATTTAAGGGCTTAAGAGACATAAGTCTCTTTGGTGACCTATTTAAATTTGTGTACATTATTGTACACAGAATAAAATGTTTTCTTGTTTGTTTGTTTTTTAAATTATACTATGTATAAAACACTGTGCTAAATGCTTGGGTTACAAATAGAACATTTCCTGCTCTCAAGGGACTCACATTCCAATGGGAGAGACAACACATAACTGTTTTCATCTACAGGACAGATGGAAATGGCTTGTGGACTTGAGAGTACAGCAATAAAAGAAATATTATTGAATCTTCTTTAATGTTGTTTTCATGAGTAAAACTATATTATTTTCTGATATTGAAACTTTGGGCAACATCAATGACTTATAGAGTGGGGAGTTTGTATGAATATGGTTTTTGAGGAATTAGAAATTGCTTTAGTTCCATAAGGAAACTGACTGGACTATGACTGTGAGGAACTGGCTAGAAGCAGGCCCGATGGTCTGGGGGGGGGGAGGTGCTACTATTCCCAGAACTCTTGGGTTTGCCTGTAGCGTTAGCCACTGGATGAATTGAGTGATAGCTTCCTCTTGGTTACTGTCAATCTTTCCTGGGCCAAATGGATCTCTCAGGGTTTTGTCCCTACTGTTCTGTGTTCCAGCAAACCCATGCATTAACTCCAGCTCATAGACATCTAGTGACTCACTTTTCTAATTCTTTTTTTTCTGTTTGTAGGTTATTGGTTGTTTTTGAATTTCTATTTTTCTTAATTCCATGTAGATACAATTTTTAATAATTTAATTTTTATTTTTCACTTTTCTGAACTTTTGAAATACACAAGTTCACAATCCTATCCAATATTCCATTACCTAAATTCAAAAAATAATACAAACAATCAAGACAAAAGCAACAATGAGGTCATGGCCCAGGTGAGGTGACAAAGGTCAAATGCCTTTCTTCCCATAGGCTTATATTGCTTGCTTTTACACCACCTGAACACAGATAATCAAGAAAGAGAAAGTGTCTACTTTTGCTGATTAATCTCTTTTTAAGGTATCCCAGTTCCTGCTCTGCAGCCAATTAGCAATCTCTTCATATCATGCTTAGCAGACCGGTTAAAGGATATCTGTGCATCATCTATAACCTATGTCAAATTGCTTACTGTCTCAGGAAGGAGAGGAGGAGAACAAGGGAGGGAGAGAATTTGGAACTCAAAATTTTTTTAAAAAGAATGTTTAAGGGGCAGCTGGGTAGCTCAGTGGATTGAGGGCCAGGCCTAGAGACGGGAGGTCCTAGGTTCAAATCCAGCCTCAGACACTTCCCGGCTGTGTGACCCTGGGCAAGTCACTTGACCCCCATTGCCCACCCTTACCACTCTTCCACCTATAAGTCAATACACAGAAGTTAAGGGTTTAAAATAAAAAAAGGGAAAAAAAGAATGTTTAAAATTGTTTTTTACATGCAATTGGGGAAAATATTATTTTTTAAAAGAGGAATATCTGTATGTTTCATATCAGAGAATAGGTTACTTCCATTGTATATCATCATGCCTTGCCAGAAGAATGCTTCCAAATCTCTTCCTATAAATAGTCTATGATCCTCTGATACACATTGCCCAGAGACTTAAGAGACTTGCCTAAATTCACACAGCTAGGAGATGTCCAAGGTCAAATTTGAACCCAGGCCTGGCTCTCAATCTACTGAGCCATCTAGCTACCTCCAGAATCCTCTTCTAATGAGTTCTTAGCAACTTAGCAATCTCTCCCAGCTGACATTATCCAAAGCATCTTTTTATGATTTTTAAAATTTTATGATTTCCAGTATATTGCTTTCAAGGAGCACAGGGCAGTATTTCTCTGTTAACATCTCTCTTCAGGTGGCTACTGTGTCTTCTGCCTTCTCATTTCTTTTCTACAGCTTCATCATATGAGAACTTTTGAGTAGGGACAATTTTAACTCAATCTAGTCAACTCAGAATTTACTACTTTATCAGATATAATATAAGCAGAAAGTACATAAATTCTCCTATCCTTTGATTTAAAGTTTCTCAGCTATAGCTTTCAGAATCCTGAAAACCATTATATCTAAATAAGCCAACAGACAACAATGCCCCAAAGCCACCTCTGCATTACTTATGTCTATACTTGTGCTTTTGAACTTTTCTATGTCCTCTCAGACCATTTTTCTGAGGGGCAATTTTTTTCTCAGATCCTTAGAACTTTCTGTAGCTGCTTACATTGCCTGAATGTCCTTTTTCAGTTCCTTCTCCCACGCCAGGAAATAAAATTTCCCTATGTGAAAGGAGTGGTGCCTTATATAGTCATAGGAATGTTCCCTTTAAAGATACAAATCACAATCCACCCTTGATTTCTTATCTTGTGTAGCTTTTAAATGTGACTTCCCATCAATCTTCCAAAGGGCATCTAACAAACATGTCATTGCTTTGGTACCAGTGGAACATGGAAATTCTAGAGTGGTTATTTCTAACTCATTGCATTATGAGCCTTTTCCCATTTCCTTTCATGCACATCTCTGAAAACTTCCAATGTTGTCAGGGGTAGCTGTCCTATTGGTGAGGTCAGGGTCCCAGTCCTAAATATCTTTGAGAACTGTATATCATGCCCCCTCCCCCAAGAAGAATTCAGTAGTCATCACAAATTCTGAACAGAAATGAAGTATAGTGGGATATTTTTATTTTATTTTATTTTTCTATTATTATCCACATTTTATTAGATGAAGAGACTAAGACAAATAAATTAAGTGGCTTGCCCAATATCATACAACTAACAGAATTAGAACTTGGGCCTTTCCCACTTCAGGTTCAGCAAAGAATCCACTGTATTACCTTATCAAGTATCTGATGTATTCATGAAACTTTGCTGGATGCTTAGTATACGGGGGCAAAAATGAAATAACACTTGCCCTTTAGAATATTACATTCTATTGGGAAAGACATGCACATGCACATAAATAATTTTACACAGAATATACAAACAAATATAATGAAATGTAGATAGCTAGAACATTCAGAGATAGAGAATCAAAAAGTTTCTCTGTAGAAAGTAATGGTTGAACTGATTCTTTTTTTTTTCAGATTTAAATATTTTATTTTTTAGAAAAATTTTCCATGGTTACATGATTCTTGTTTTAACTTTCCCCTTCAACCCCCCCCCATGTCCAACATGCATTTCCACTGGTTTTAACATGTGTGATCAATCAAGATTTATTTACATATTATTGATAGTTAAATTGGTGTGGTCATTTAGTGTCACATCCCCAACCATGTCCGCATCAACCCATGTGTTCAAGCAGTTGTTTTTCTTCTGTGTTTCCACTCCTGCAGTTCTTCCTCTGAATGTGGGTAGCGTTCTTTACCATAAATCCCTCAGAATTGTCCTGGGTCATTGCATTGCTGCTAGTACAGACCTCCATTACATTCTATTTTACCACAGTGTATCAGCCTCTGTGTAGAGTGTTCTTCTGGCTCTGCTCCTTTCACTCTGCATGAATTCCTGGAGGTCTTTCCAGTTCACATGGAATTCCTCCAGTTTATTATTCCTTTGAGCACAATAGTATTCCATCACCAGAATATACCACAATTTGTTCAGCCATTCCCCAATTGAAGGGCATGCCCTCATTTTCCAGTTTTTTGCTACCACAAAAAGCATGGCTATAAATATTTTTGTACAAATCTGTTTATCTATGATGTTTTGGGGTTACAAACCCAGCAATGGTATGGCTGGATGGAAGGGCAGGCAGTCTTTTAGAGCTCTTTGGGCATAGTTCCAAATTGCCCTCCAGAATGGTTGGGTCAGTTCACAACTCCACCAGCAATGCATTGTCCATAGTGGGATATTTTTAAAAGAGGAAAGATTATTCTTTTTGAGAGGAAATGAAACTAGGGAAATGTGCAGGAGAGTAGCAGCTATGGTGATCAGGTCACTGAAGATATCTCAAAGCATGGGTTCCAGGACAAAGGACTGAGAATAGAAGACTCAACAGTCAGCCTCCATTTTATTGAAACAAAAGCCAAGAAGAACGCAGATGAATGGTTGCTGGAATGTGACTGCCCTTTCTTTGAGTAACTATATACTTTTATTAATAATCAATATAAATAATAGATTATTTGTTTAGCCCTCCAAATTAATAGAGGAGAGTATCTGTGTGGATTTGGACAAATTCTTCCCCTTGCAAAAACTAAATTTATGTATCTCTATTAGTTTGGATCCTTCCATACAGGATCAGAAGCCGTGGTCTTCACTTTTTGACAAAGGGAGAGGGAAGGAGAGGTGGGAATCAAAAGGGAAGACCCTGTCCTGAGCCAAAAACTGGGAGGAATGCATTCCACCTCTTTCTTTGAATGGAGGAGGAGCAGAGCCAGTGTGAGCTGTCCAGCTTTGTTCTTCACATCACCACCTGCTGTTTACACTCTATACCAGTTTTTTTTAATCATTCTTAGGAAAGCTGCAGCATTCTATTCATGTCTGTCTTGTTCTTCTTCACTACCCTTTAGGTACACAGCAACATGATTCACTAGAGAATATGGTATTATAATATTCTGTGGTATCATGGTATTCTCATGGACATACAACTTCATTGGAAGATCAATCGAATTAAAAATGAATCTTTGAATCTGATTTGATTAAATTTAATGAGAATAAAAATTTAGGTTTAAAAAAAAACAACTCAGTAATACAATGGAGGAATATGGCAATGTAACCTGTTTGCCCTTGCCTCTCTTTGTTGGGGCTCTCATTAGGTTATATCTCCTTCTTAAGGTTCTCAGGTATCCTAAGCTTCCATCTGTTGTGTTCTTCCCATTGTTGTTAACATGACTTGCACCCCATTTCCATTTAACAAATTAACATCAGCAGCCTTTTACAAATGGATAGTTACTTCAAAAATACAGCAAGAACAAAATTTAAACATTTTCCCCAATATCTCCAAGGCATACTCTTCCCCACACCACACTATTCTAAGAGACTAGGTTAAGGGGGCAGCTGGGTGGCTCAGTGGATTGAGAGCCAGGGCCAGAGATGGGAGGTCCTAGGTTCAAATCTGGCCTCAGCCACTTCCTAGCTGTGTGACCCTGGGCAAGTCACTTAACCCCATTGCCTAGCCCTTACCACTCTTCTGCCTTAGAACTAATACCCAGTATTGATTTTAAGACAGAAGGTAAGGGTTTAAAAAAAAAAAACGAGAGAGCCTAGGTTAAAATTTAGCTTTGTGCAATTATGCTGAGGATGATGATGATAGCCAACATATATAATAATACTCTGTGACAAACACTTTATCATTATTATCTCATTTGATCCTCAAAACAACCCTGGAAGATAAAGAAACTGAGACAGAGATTAAATGTCTTGCCATAGCGGGCAGCTGGGTAGCTCAGTGGATTGAGAGTCAGGCCTAGAGACGGGAGGTTCTAGGTTCAAATCCGGCCTCAGACACTTCCCAGCTGTGTGACCCTGGGCAAGTCACTTGACCCCCATTGCCCACCCTTACCACTCTTCCACCTAGGAGCCAATATACAAAAGTTAAGGGTTTAAAAAAATAAACAAATAAATACATGACTAGCCACATAGCTAGTAAGTATTTGAATCTGGACTTGAACTCAAGTCTTCCTGACTCCAGGCCAAGGATTCTATCCATACTGCCTATAGAGTATTACTTTTATCAATTTCACATCAAAGGACAGAATTGCTGCTAAGTAAGTTCTTCACTGAACTAATTCATTCCCAGGGGATGAAGCTTATTCCTTGAGCAATCGATGTTGCTTTGATTGTACCAATGCCTTGCCTGGAAACCCAGCCTTTAGAATGCTGGAGTTTCTTCCTGATAATCTTTCAAAATTATTAAATTGTCAGTTTCTAATCCCTTTTACTGAGTACTGTGAGCAAAAGGGTAACCTGACTTCCCCAAAATCCAATGAAGCAAAGCGGAAATCACCGAAGCTGACGGGCCTTTTTGAACCACAGTTCTGTCTAAATGGCCAATGGAAAATGCCCCAACTATCTCCTTAACCAACTATTTGCTCAACCACCTGGAAACAGAATGTCTACTCATGCTCTCCAATCTCTTCACCGCACTTCCCTTTTGTGTCGTCACAATCCTCTGAAAGTCATTTCCCCAGCTTTCTCCACCTAAAGAGACTAGATCATCGAGAAAGCTGATCCAGACCCCAATATGGTCAGATAGCTGTGATGTGACCCTTTTCAGCAGTTCAGTTTATGGGCCACTTCCTAGAGTGGGGAGACTATTTCATATTTATTTTGCATATATTCTGTTTTTAAAACTTATCTGTGTAAACACTGCACCCCCTAGTAAGACACAGGCTTTTTTTTTTTTAAGATTAGAAATGCTTTGTTTTGTTTTGTTTTTAGTTTTTGTCTTTGTATCTCTAGTGCTGAGAAAATTACCTTAAACATAGTAGATACTATTAAATGTATATTGACATTTTAAAACTATAGACAGTACTTTTACTTTTGTCATAGACTTGATATGGGGATTGTTAGTATAGAAAGGAAAGCGAGAGAAATGGGTTGAAATATAAGTGAGAGGTTGGTTTTGTAGAATTTGGTCTGGCCGTATGCTAGGAACTGGATGACAGGATTCTGGAATCCAAAGAGAGGTTTTGAAGGGACACCAACCAACTGAAGGGACTTTTGCTTCCTGGTCCTGTAGCTGATAGGAGAGAAGGTGGCTGAGCTCTGCTGTTCCTGCTGTTATAGACCTACAGTGAGGTTGAAGGGAAACCTTTTAGACCTTCTGGGAAATACCTTTCCTCACTCCAAGATGTACATCTAAGAAGATTCTTCTAACAACAAGCCTGATCTAAATCAAGATTCAGTGTTGGGGTGACGGCTGAGGCCAAGCTCAGGGCCTGGCCCAGCTGGGTTGAACTCAGCCATCAAGAGTTCATCCCTCGTCATCTTAAAGATTGTCTCATCTTGGGAAGCCAACAAGGAGGATGAATGAGAGTCAGGTATAGCAGTGAGGGCTCGGGGATCTTAGCCGGTGACAGGAAAGAAAAATGAAGACTTTCCCATGCAGGGAACTTAGAGGAATGGGAAGTGAGATTTTCTTAGAGTTAGGGAAACCCTGTTCCTTAATCCTCCTTTCTTAATCTTTTTGTTTTATAAGAAATAAATCCTTTTACCTGCTTACCAGCACTGCGTTGAGGTCTAATCGAGCACTGGTCCCAGCAGATAAGGCCATCAGCCTTTCTTTACTGACAGACACTGAGGAATCCAATATACCTCAGTAGAGTAAATTATTTCAGGGTACAGGGCTTCCCCAGGCACCCCAAATCCCTAGAGGAATCCCAGATCAAAGAATTACATAATGAATTTCTCAGTCTTACACCCCTGCAGCGCTGGCTGAAGAAAGTCCATCAAAGTGCAACCAATGAAATGACTGAATAAACAAAGGATTTTTTTTCTCTTGTTTTAGATGCTTTTACACTAGTTTTATGATAGGGGTCATAGCCCAGAGGGATACCTTCTGTTTGCACCTCAAACATCACTAGGCTCCCCAAGCTAGCTAACTCATCCACCTTTATGATCAGGATGTCAAAAACAACATACTTCTACCCCCAGACTCTAAAGCGCCTCACAAAATCCCCCTCATTTATCCCCTTTGTTTGCCCCCCTCCCCACCTTTCTTTCTAACTCACATAGATCCTATTCCTTTAGGATATAAAAATCCTGAACTCCCTCTCTTCAGGGAAGCAGAGTTAGACTTCAACCTGCAACTGCCTCCCAGTAATTCAACTTAAGAAATCTCTCTATTTTTAAAGATATTCATTAGAATCTGTTCAGTTCTTTGAAAGAGCACCTTCCTGGTCCAGGTTAATCTCAAGCTTGCCTACAGCAGACTCAATAAATGAAAAAACAGTACATAACAGCTCATAAACAATGCATAATGAAACATTTACCAAATGGCTAAATGCTCAAACTTCATTCAGGTCTTTGAATAGCCTACAGACATGGGATCAATCCATATACTAGGAAATGCATAGTATAAGCTGGATTTGTTACCCTGCAGGAAGGATCGTGTAAGATGCTGACTCACTCACACTCAATACTGACTCAAGGCAGAACCTTTATTTTTATTTATTTTTTAAAACCCTTACCTTTCGTCTTAGAATCAATACTGTGTATTAGTTGTAAGGCAGAAGTAAGCGCTAGGCAATGGGGGTTAAGTGACTTGCCCAGGGTCACAAAGCTAGGAAGTGTCTGAGGCCAGATTTGAACATAAGATTTCCCATCTGTAGCCCTGGCTCTTAATCCACTGAGCCACCCAGTTGCCCCCTCAAGGTAGAATCTTTAGATGAAAGAGAAAATCTAAAGATGGAAAATTGCTTTAGCATGGGTCATGGAATTAAAGATATGGTATGAATTAGAGCTTATATATACACATATGTCACATATATACATATATATCACAGAGATGTTTGTGAGAACTCAATGAGATGATACGTACAAAGTGACTTGTGCAATGTGAGGCACTTTGTTGATATCATTTGTCTTAAAATTGATTTTTATTGGTATATTTTGTTTTCTATCCAAACTGGCTCTTCCCTTTATCAGGTCCAGGTTATAGGCCATGATACCCCTTTCCCATTTCCCTTCCTGTAAACTGGCTCTGGAGAGAGAAAATTTGATCCCAGTGTCTTCCACCCTTGGGTTTGGGAATCTGACCTCCTGGGCTAAGGTCCTTCTTTGGGATAAAAGGAAAGAGCTGGGTCTAAGGCCATTTTCCCACCCCCACTGGAGACATATCTTCCTTCATGGTCTGAACTCAACGAGAGCCAAACCCTCTTCCCAGATGCTCCTGACCTTGCTAGCTCCTCAAGTGTATGATCTGGCCCATACTAAGGACAAAGCCTCCAGCTCCACTCAGCATGTTGTTCTAGGCAGATTCAGATCGTGTCCTTGCTGAGAACTTGGGATGCCTTGGGATCACTACTTATCAACAATTTCTTTTCCATCCCCAACCACTACCATCCATTGGTGATCTAAACCCTCAAGACCGAGCCTGGTTTGTGGGGTATTGAGAAAAAGGAGAGGAAGCAAGTGGAGAATCTTGAATTTCCAATCCATATCCATTTGAATGAAAAATGGAAATGGAAAGGACCCTGTGGGTTCTGGGGTAGGGACAGAGAGGATGCCTGCTTCTTAGAGGATATTTCATATTTGTCATTCCCAGAGGCATCAAAGAGTTCAATTCAAAGACTCAGAGTTAAAGATTATCTGTCTCTTAGGACAAGGGACATTTGAGGAAATAATTGAATCCTTGGAAGCCCCTAAGAAAAGATTGTCTGAAAGTCTTCAAGTTCCTCCCGTTAGGATATTAGAGTTTCCAGAAAGCCTCAAGGCTCTGTGTATACTAGTCAGGGAGCTATGCAAGGAGAAGGGGTAGAATGCATATGATCCCAGGGCATAGGGAGGGGGCCTGTGGGAACATAGTGAAGGCACTAGATTTAAGGTGAGAGACAGACAAAGGCTGAGAATATAAAGCAGTTACAGTTCATTCTGAAAAGAGAAAACCTTTGGTACCTCTCCCTATTAGGTCCTGAAAGTCACCCAGAGAGATGCCACAAAATTCCTCAAGTAGGTGCAGAAGGACACAATCTCCTGGTCATTGTAGATATGTGTGAATATAAACTACACCTGCTTTGGTCAGTTGTGACAAAATACTCATCCTTGTCCTGGGTCACAAAAACCTCTGGGGATGGACCCAAAGTAGCATCAGCTACCACTAGTAGATTGAATGACCTATTGATCAGGAGAGGGAATCTTCAAGACTCAGTACCAGACTGGACACCTGCAATCTCTGTGCCCTCAACATTCTGCTCCTCTTCACCCTGAAGAAACCTGAGGAAAAGTCACCAACTGCTAAGTACCTGAGGCTAGATCTGAATTCAGGAAGATGAGTCTGCCTGACTCCAAGTCTGGCCCAGCACTCTTTATCTACTGCATCACCTAGCTGCCTTTAAATAAGTATAAGATAAAATGAGACCAGAAAGAGAGCAGGACTAACTGGGAAGATAAAGGGAGATTTCATGGAGGATATGGCACTTTAGTTGTTCCTTGAAGGGAGAGACAAAGGTAAGGGAGGAAGGACACTCAAACTATGTGGGACAGTTTATACAAATGCTTGGAGGAAGGAAGTAGAGTGATAATTTCTAGAAAATCTGGTTGTACAGTTTGGGTGGAATATAGTTTGTGGAGAACCCTCAAGCCTACCTACAATTATATAGGAAAAATGAGCAAACAACAAAAAAAAGCACCTAACTCTAAAGAATTTTTATGAAGACAAAGAACAAGGTACAGACGCAGAAAGGGACAGTGAAAGCAAAGGAAACACACAAAGTCCAAAAGAAAAATATGGATTGGACACAGATTTTGGAAGAATATGGTTTGTGAAGGGAAAGTAATGTAAAATAAAGCTGAAGACTTGTTTAGGATTGAAATTGATAAAAGCTGTCATATCTGGTAGAGGAATTTTGTCATTTTTTCTGGGGACAATGGGAAGCCACAGATGTTTTATGAGACCTATAGCTTTGGAAGAAAATTTGGCATATGTGTAACAATGGATTGGAGAGAGAAAATATCAGAATTTGGTTGACCTCTATAATCCAGGGGAAAGATAAATTCTCTCAGGGGAACCTGGTCAGTCTTTGAACAGACCCTGTCAGCCCCACTATCTTGTTGCCTGAAACAGAAACATACATTTCCCCAAGATTCGCCCATGTATCAGCTAGATGGTGTTGTGGATAGAGCACTGGACCTGGAATCAGGAAGGCTCATCTTCCTGAATTCAAGTCTTGTCTCAGACATTTATAAGCTATATGGTTGTTATTACAATTCAACCTTTTCAATCCAATTCTCTATGACCCCATTTGGGGTTTTATTGGCAAAGATACTAGAGTGTTTTGCCATTTCCTTCTTCAGCTCATTTTACAGAGGAACAAACTATGTGACTCTGGGCAAGTAATATAATCCTGTTTGCCTCAGTTTTCTCATCTGTAAAATGAGCTAGAGAAGGAAGTGACAAACTACTCTAGTATCTTCCTCAAGAAAAATCCAAATGGGTCAGGAAGTCAGACACAACTGAAACAAGACAACAACAATATGGCATTAATGTCTTTGGGCCTGGATATAGTTTACATGTCATTTACCTCAAATATTCACTTTGTTGTTCTAGAAAGGAAGTCCCACCCAGTGTTCCTAGCAGTCTCCACTCCACATTGAAAGGGCTTTTTAACCCTCTTCTTTAGAGCCCAGGGCCAGGCTCTTCTCCTCAGTTTGGAACACCTAGGAATAATCAGCTGGGCAGTTACAGAGGATGTCCTTGTTACTGGGACATCCCAGGAGACTCGATGCCATGGATGTCATATCAGAGCATCTGTCCAGAAGTGAGCAGAGAGCTAAACACACTACTTCAGAAAGGAGGAAGAATCAGAGGAGTGAAAGAACAGCAAGATGCATGTCCCTAACCCAGCCAAAAGGACCCAACATCCTACTTTTTAGACTAAAAGTACCAGGCTGGCATTTCTAAGTCTGCTAGGATGGAACACTGCCTGAGAGAGGAACCAATAAGCTTTAGAGCTAAGCTGTGTAATCTGTCTCCAGGCAGCAATTTGCTGTGGAAGTCCTTTTAAGACACTTCTTTCCAGAAGAAACAAACTCATTAGAGCCAATTCCTTACAATTTCCTAAATTACAAATGAGCATTTGTCCTTTCTTTGTCTAATATCTCCAGCCTTTCTCTCCCTTCTGCTATCAAAAAGGTATCTTTTTAGAAAGTGAGATCACTGAGGGCAGAGACTATCTTACTTTTTCTATCTGTATTCCCAGAGCTTTGGGACATTGTAAGCACTTAGTTGGGGGCAGCTAGGTGGCATGGCAGAGAGAGTACCAGGCCTGGAGTTAGGAAGGCTCATCTTCCCTCATTCAAATCTGGCCTTAGACACTATCAGTGGGGTCCTGGGCAAGTTACTCAACCTTGTTTGCCACAGTTTCCTCATTTACAAAATGACCTGGAGAAAGAAATGGCAAATCAAGCCAGTATCTCTGCCAAGAAAACCCCAAATGGAGTCATGAAGAGTCAGACACAACTAAAGAATAACTGAGCAAGCATTTAGTAAATGTTTTATTCAACCTTTCAAAAAAGAATCACGTCTCATAAGATTAAGAATATATGTGTTCTTAGTACTTTCATTTTAAAGGTATTTTGCATAGTTACTAATTTGATCCTCACAACACTTCTCTGTAGACTAGTGAACTTTTACTTCAACATTTTCCATATAAGGAAATAAAGGCTAAGAAAAAAGCTACATTTTCTATATGAAGAAACCAAGAGATTAAGATACTTGTCCAAGGACACAGTTATAGAAATACCTACCAAGAGAACTTAAAATCAAGTTCTTTTTCTATTAAACCATGTAGCTTCCCCATCCTCATCAATCCATCCCTTGGCCTTGCTGATCTATTCTAATTATTTCTAAATCCATACTAAACTTCTCAAATCAGTGGTGTACATGACTGTTTCCATTATCTGATTGCTTCATTAACTGACAGCAGTCTGCCTTCTCTAACAATGCCAAACCACTGAAATGCTTCTTCCCAATAGTCTCCTAATTGCATTTGGCCTTTTCTTCACTGACTTTTGCTCCTTATCCTCAGACCTCTTTAGAGCACTTGACCCCTTCAACAACACTACTCTTTCAAAAGTCACCCTTATTTTTTGCTCTATACTCACCCGCTTCCTAATTTAGTTCCTTTCTGTCTCATCAAACTTTTTGTTAGTTTTCCTAATTCCTTTAATTTCTCACCTGAACCCTTGTTCCACATGTCTGATTATCAGTAAGATATGAGCACTTGGATAAGCTTTGGCACTTTACAATGAACTTGACTGTGGTGTCCACCATCATTTAATGATATTGGACTTCAAAATGTTTTTTCTATTAAAACTGGTTAGTTTTTCCTGGGAATTGTTCCTGTAGCAACTCTAGGAAGTTCCAAATGAAGAAGTAGCACTTTTCTTCCTCACTGCTCTATACTGTTTTCCTTCTGATTTAAACCATGTACAGCAAGGATATATGTAAAGCCCTTATTAACTATATGTGACTATTTTTGACCATTTAGGGAAAGGCTTTGATATGCTTTTGATATGCTTTGATAGCTACTTAGAGTAACTAACATTCATTCTTTCCTCCAGGTACAACATTATTATATGATGGAGTCTTTGGGGGTTGTAATGAGTCTCCCTTACTCATATCTGGACACTCTGAACACTCCATGTGGACATCCCAGGTCTGAGGCACTTTGTGGCTCAGCATCCACACCTGGCTGCAGCTCTGAAACTCCAAGAAGTCTTTTCTTTAAACTAGGAACATCACAAGACATGGTTGTTCAAATCAAAAGACATTTAATTAATCCTCAGAGTGTAATAAGTGACAAGAAAGATCTCTCCATTCACATGGGAGTATCTCGTTATTTTTGTTGTTTTATTGACTTGCTTAGTCATATCCTACTCTGTGTGATATATGATGAAGTCCAGGGAATTTTCTTGGCAAAGATCCTGGAGTGGTTTGCCATTTCCTTCTCCGGTGGGTCTCCATTTTACATATGAGGAACTGAGGCAAATGGTTTGTAGTTGTTGCCTTTCATCCTCAAAGAGGACCAAAATGACATCTTGTCTTTCAACACAAGCATAAAATGGATCTAAGAGAGGCAGAGTTACACAAAGTCATCAGCCTCATTCACTCTTTCAGAGTCATCAGAGTACAGTGGCAAGACAAAAGTCAGGATTATTAGAGCTAGCTTGGGTTGCAGTGGATGGCCTTGGCTTCTCCGATGTCTAACCAAGCTCCAAGTGCTCTTCTGCTTCCACTGCCTTCATGATCATCGGAGAATTGTTCTCATCTGCCCCATCCTTCCGGGGGCAAGTCTTTGCATGCCTAAGTTAGACACACTCCTCACTCACCAGCAGGTTCAAGGCTGTAGGTTACCCTCAACTAGTTTAATTCACCTGCCAAGATGGTTTATCAGGTTATGACCACTGTACGTGCTACAACTTCTGGAAGCCGTAGCTGAGCTAGATGGCAGGTAGACAACCAAGGTGGATGAGCATCCCTGAAAAGCTCTCAGCAGGCCCTGATGCCAGAGGTGCTAGTCCTCTCTGAACACCTCATATGCCCCACTAAGCTGAATAAAGGTTAAGAGGTTTAACCAGAGTCACATAGCTAATTTCCATTTCCTGAGGCCAAATTTGAATTCAGATCTTCCTGATTCCTGGCTTGGTGCTCTCTCCATTGGGCCACCTAGCTGCCTTTACTTCACTAAAAATAGGAGGAGGAGAGACATCCAGGAAAATCCTATGGGATCTAGGCAACACATATCCCCAGGGACAACTCACACCTTCCATTCTGCACCGCTGCCAAAGCCCTCCCTTACTGTGACTGGGTGCAGCTATCTGACAATGATATCATCGGGTGAGCTGCTTTCTCCTTTGAGCTGGGGCCTTCTTGTATTTATTTCTCTAGGCCACACTGCTCTCTGCTGTCATCTTGCCAAAGTTTGGTTGCTATGAAATTTTAGTCGCCTACTGCCATCTAGTGTTCTGGGTTTTAGGAACAATTCAGTGGTTCCCAAACTTTTTCGGCCTACCTCCCCCTTTCCAGAAAAAATATTACTTAGCTCCCTGGAAATTAATTTTTTAAGTTTTAATAGCAATTAATAGGAAAGATAAATGCACCTGTGGCCATCACCACCTTCCTGGATCATTGCAGCACCCACCAGGGAGCGGTGGCGCCCACGTTGGGAATCACTGATAGCTCCTCAATTTCATGGAAAACATTTAAGCTCTTTCTGCAGCAGCCTAGCACAGTTGCAACAACATGTACCTAACCAGCCAGGAAAAGCTAGAAGTTCTGAAGGCTACCTTGCTTATCCTTTCAACTCTTTGTCCTCTGATATGTTTACCTAAATTCTTACCTTAGTAAGTCTAAAATTACTGAAAATCATATTCCCTGATCTCTGGTCATGATCCCCTTTTAAATCATTACAGGAAATTCATTTAGACAAACTATCAAGATATTTAATGGAACTGGGATTTGGATATTATTGTCAACTCCCCAAGCAATAATTCTGTTGCTATGAATATCACGACACAGGACTGAAAAGGCTCTAGTGGAGTTCTGTACTAAGTACTGGAGGTAAAAATATGAAAAAATGTGGGTGGGCATTGTGGAAAAGTCAAAGAAGTTCAAAATTAGTGTGTGGCATGGGAAATGAAGATATTTCCACCCTCTACCTGCCTCCTTAAAATGGAGGTTGAGGATTCATGGTTCTGCCTTCCAATCAAGACAGAAATTACTGATAAGGTATGAATACCAAAGCTGTTTGGATCTTACAGGATGATGAGATTTCCCATTAATAAGGTTCCTGGGTACTTGGTAGAGAAGTCAAAGAAGTCCAAAATGAGGGCTGATGGGCGGGAAATTAGGGGGTATTCCCGATCATCTATGGATCTGGATCTGTATATAAAAAGCCCATAGACATCTAGGCGAAGAGTGACTTCACTATTGCCTGGGATTGATGCTGCCATTTATAGTGAATTATTAGGCTGTTTCTTTCCAATCAGTAACTCAGTAGAGCCAAGACCTAGAAGAGGCATTCTGGGTAAGCTAAATCAAGCCAAATGCCAGACATGTGACCATGGAAAATGGTCTGTAATTGATATTTTCAATAATCAGTCGTATCTCAGTCCATTGTTTATTGGTCAGATTTTTTTCAGCACTGTAATGTCTTTTCCTTTTAATCCTTGCTTTTTGTCTTAGAATTAATACTGTATATTGGTTCCAAGACAGAATAGCAGTAATGGATAGGCAATAGGGCTTAAATGACTGCCCAGGGTCACATAGCTAGGAAGTATTTAAGGCCAAATTTGAACCCAGGACCTCCCATCTCAAGACCTGGCTCTCTATCCACTGAACCAAACTTCCTGCCCCCTATAATGTCTTTTGACAATTTGGTTTCTCATGTTTCACTTTTCCCCTCTTTCCTCTTCCTCAAACTTTCACTCTTCCCTCAAAAATTAATCTTTCTTTAAAAAGTGATATAAAAGAGAGGAATGGGGAAGATGGGTGACTGGTGAAGATCAAGGGCAGCTGTAAAATTTACTGTGAGCTTTTGAATATGAGAGATCATCACACACATTCATATATATGTATATACATACATACATACATACATACACACACACTTCAAGGAGGATACTGGTTCAGAGGAACTAAGGCTCAGCACTGTAATGAGGAAGGGAACAGCTTGGCTCAAATTTGAGAACTTAGAGATGGCACAAGAAGACATGAGTTCAAATGTGACCTCAGACACTAGCTGGGTGACCTAGGGCAAATTACTTAACCCTGTTTGCCTCAGTTTCCTGATCTGTAAAATAAGCAGGAGAAGGAAATGACCAATCTTCCTAGTATCTTTTACATACTTCCTTCTCCCAGGATGGCCATCCTCTGCTGGTCCCAGGACATAGTTTCCTTATCTACCCTCTCCCCAATCCACCCTAACTGTGTGAACTCCTTTCTCTCATGCTACATATCTAATTGGTGGATATTTTTTGTTGTTTCTATCCATTTCATATATTTCCATTGACCATACTCATTCTCTAACCTGTTCCTCACCATGTATTCCATATATTTATCTATTTTTCTCATTACTACTATGTTTAATTGTGGAAAAGTGAATCTCAGTTTATGAAGAAAAATTTTATTTCTATTTTCTTATGATGCTATTTAATTAAAATAAGTGAATTATTGCCTATCCATAATCCTCTAATTTCTGTTTTTACAGCTAGCCCTTTTTTAAAAAATCCTTAGAATAGAGTCAAGAATGGTAGTTTTCTCTCATACCTTCCATTCTGTGTAAGTATAATTTGGTCAAGTCAGTTATCCTCTTTTTCTTTAGGTTTCTTATCTATATAATGAGGAGATTGATCTAGATGATTTTTGTGGTCCATTCCAGCTCTACTTTGATGCTCTATGATCTGTAATTGATCCCAGCATATTCAAACCCTCAACATGGAAAGAAAATACACATAATTTCTATTTAGGTGACTGAAGGTATGAAGTTCTAATGTTCGTCAGGCTCAGTAACATTGTCTAGCTTTTCACATAGGAACATTCTACCCAATCCTTGATCAAGGGCAAGAATCATGTCTTTTGTTGAACATACAATATATGCTTGTTGAATATGTAGTACATATGAATAGAACAAGTAAGGACATAGTCATCAAAGGATAGTGAATAAAGTTCAAGGAGGAAATTGGGGCAAGGAAGAAGAAAGGGGGAAGAAAGAAAGACTCGCTGCAGGAAATATCAACTTCATAGTTGGATTTAGGCCACAGGTAGCTGGGTCAATGACATGACAATGAATCGAAGTCTTAGACTGTAATATAACCAACTGTGGATTGATCTCTGAATCGAGCAAGCTCTTGTGGGAGATAGTAGAAGGAACCAAAAAGAATGAGGTCCCAAGTTAATAGACTGGCTCACGTAGAGTGTTAAATGTTCTCTGTGGAGGTGCTTCCGTATAATGATGAGCCATTTAGAAGAGATTATCTGGATCATTCATAAAATATTCCTGATTGAAGGGATACTAGAACGTTTCTGAGAAAGTATGAATACAATTTAAATGTTTACCATTTTATCAATTTAAAAGTAGGCAAATAAGAGTCCTATCATAGGTGATGGGATGGTAGAAAAGATAGAAAACAAAAGGCTAGCTAGTAAGGATAAAGATATAGAAGGAATCAGAAAAAGACCCAGGACAAGAAGAAGTGTTTTTGATAGAAATGAAAGTCTCAGATGTGTCTACTTTGGTGGGTCAGTGATGATACATGTGGATTATCAAATGATTTCAAGAATCACAGGAAACTAATTCCACTTCACTTCTACTCAATATACATTTATTAAGAGACTGTTGGATTGTGGACTGGCTATGGGGAGGGGGAATTGGGGGAGGAGGGAAAGAACATGAATCATGTAACCATGGAAAAATATTCTAAAAAATTAAAATTTTAAAAAATTAAAAACTAAAAAGAAGACTTTGGTTGCTGCTATTAAAATGATGTCTCTGGAACACCAATCTCAGCTTCATCATAACCCTGGTCCTCTGGGTCCATTGGAGGGTCCCTTTCTCCCATCCTTGAGCCTTCTGATCCTCCAAAGGATTTCAGAGACTGACCTAGAACCAGTAAGGAAGAGACAAATTTAAAGCTGTGTCTCCAACTTACATACAAGGAAACTGAGACCCAGGGAGGGTCTCAGTTCAGAAGTAGTTTATATTCATTCCCCCAGGAAGTCTGGGTTTGAAGCATGATCAAGACAAGCCATCTGAACAAATATTTATTAAGCATTTACTATGTTTCAGACAGTATGCAAAAAAGGGCACAAACAGTCACTGCCCTTGAAGAATTCACATTCTAATGAGGGCAGATAAAAAGCAAACAACTGTGTAAAATATACACATATATAAACAACTACCTATATTATGTTCATATACACACACACATTTTATATAGTGTGTATGTACACATAAGCTATATACACATATGTGTCTATGCATATGCACCTATTTATACCAAACATGTATATGTGTGTATATATAATATATACTATGCCATATTGTGAAATGTCATTCCCAAAATGTCAATAAGATAGTTCTCAGATCTCTTCATCATATAAAAATAAGTGCCGCTTTTTTCATCTCTCAAATAGGATCTCTCTCAATCTGGAAACCTCATCTGCCTGGTAAACAACCCTACTGAAAACCACTCGCCTGTGGGAGATCTCTTGTCCTCTTCCAATTCCCTGAGAGGTCCCAGGGAGTCCTTCTCATTCAAATGGGAGACAGGAGGAATTTCAAGTGCAGATACTTCTCCAGCATCATCATAACCATTAGCTAGAGTATCATTTGACCAACTTGGCCTATCTGAGGGAGAGATGATGATCATGCTCTAAACATATATAAATATAACAAACATATAATATATAAATATGGTATCGGAAGAGTTATCATGAAGAGAGACAAGATGATCCTAACTAGAGAAATGAGGCCACTGCGGAACCTCACCTTGCCCTAACAATCAGCAACTGGGTAGGCTGAGAGGGGAATGCATTCTCTCTTGTACTAGATGGTGGTTTTAATCCTCACAGCTTTCCAAGTCACATAACCCTCCTCTTCCAATTCTCAACTCCTTATTGTTAATCACTGGTCCCAACATCTCAGGTGTATGTGTGTGTGTGTGGGGGGTATTTAGACTAATGTCATCAACACTATCATATTCTAACTGATATTCCTCTGATAATGATGACTGACAGAGCTAAGCCCCACCTTTTCCCCTTCCCCCAGCACTTGATGTGCCCCAGTAACACTTGGCAGGACACCAAGACCCTGTTCCTTGGTCTATACTTGCATGACTGAGCATAAGCCTGGGAACCAGCCCCACCACCCCAGGGACCAGGACTTTCTACCCCCTCAGGGACACGAAATGAACTTAATCCACCTTGACCAGCAGAGACAACAGAGATTATCTCATCCCTGACCAACCCACTATGCCTCCAAGCCTATAAAATCCTACACCCAGCCCCACTCAGGTGGGGATTCAGCAGACCTACTGGTGTAGGATTCCCCTCCCCTCCTTGGGGATTTGACAGCTATCTTTACTGCTGTTGGACTCCCCCTGCTCCCCCTTGCCTCTCCCCACCCCATTCCATAGCCACCTCTTCTTGCATCAGCCTCCCCTCCCCTTGTCCCTCCTTTCCTCCTATAAAGCTTTGCTATACCACCTTGGCTCTCATCTCCTTTGACTCAGATGAACCCCCTGTCAGTCTAACTGACAAATGGTTCATTGGACAGGAACAAGTCAGATGCAGCTCAGTCAGGCTGGGCTGCCCCCAGTTCCTTGGACCCAGTTTGACCCCATGACTCTCTGAGCTCTCTCACTTCCTCTCTTTCTCCTCTCTCTCCCTTCTGTCAGACTTTCTGGGACTCTCTCTCTCTCTCTCTCTCTCTCTCTCTCTCTCTCTCTCTCTCTATATATATATATATATATATATATATATATATAT
>NC_058133.1:258055761-258112071 GCF_016433145.1 Gracilinanus agilis | reverse complement strand
CCCTGCCCTAGCGTCTGAGTCACTTTTACACTCTCTCCTCTCCTTCTCTCCTGTCAGATTTCCTGACATTTTCTCTCTGTCTGTCTCTCTGTGTCTCCGTCTCTCCCTCCCTCCCTTCTGACTTGGCCAGTAGAGCATAGAACTTTCTCTCCACCTCTCTCTCCCTCCTTAGCTCCAGTCATTGGCAATCATCACTCTGTGGTAAGTTTAACTCCAACCCCTCTTGTCTCAGTGACTCTGTCCTCTGATTTCCTACTGAAGTCGAGGTCACACGGCCCCCAAAAGTCTGAACCTTCAGCCAGAGTCACTCTCATCCCTGAATGTCCCTCCCCCAGGGACACCTGGGGAAAGGGAAAGTCACTCTCACCTTCAGGCTAACCTTCTCCCTCCCAAGAGGAAGATGCTTCTCTTGGTGCAGGGAGGGGACCAGGGGGATGAATATTGGACTCGCCACTCCCCTCTCTACCCATGTGTCTCATGACCCTCTCAATATCCTGACTGATCTCCTATTTTCTCTCCGACCAGAGCCCTTTTGTCCAAGCCTTTTGGGCACTCTGCCAACCTCTCTATCAGCGACTCTGCTCCCTCCCTTTTACTCCCCTGCTCCCTCCTTCTTCCTCTCCCTTTGGTCAGAACAGAAACTCCCCTTTCCGACTCTTCCCTTCCTGAACCCCCTGACCCTGGGGAAGTTCCTTTACCTCCCGACTCAGATTCCCTAAGCTCACACCAGTCCCGTGGAATCAGGCTACTGCTTGTAGTGGTTCTCTGTCTTACCTGTCTCTTCTGCTCCCTCCAATCTCCCTCTGCTCTGGCAGAAACCCCCTGTTTCCAGGATGGATTTGGCTATCTCAAAATTAGAAAGCGTGTATGTGTTATTTTGGAAGAAACTCTTCTTAATTCTTAACTGTGCTGAACTTGGGTACGTGTACATTCTTGCTCTCAAGCTCGTGTTACATGCTGCCTAGCAAGTTCTGTGACTAGTCAATCGTGGAAAGTTTGTTCAGCAGCCAAAGCTATCATTAATCAGCATGTCGACCTGAAATTCAACTCCCTGTAAAAATGAACCCTTTTCCTGACTAGCAGTCACTAGCTCTGCACTGTTTATAATACAGCAATGATTTCTAACAGTTTGTTTCTAGACCAGGATGAGTCAAACTAAGTCTCTTCATTGGATGTGTGAATCCAGGAAATGAAAAAGCCACAAGGTACTCAGATGAAGTCAGATGGAGCTCTAAAAGCTGAGAGGACAGTTTCAGCATAGCTGAACCAGGATCCTCTCTGATATGAACCTCACCTGATTATTCCTCAGTCTGGATGTGAAATGCAACTGTACTGCATGACTGATTAATAACTTTGACTCTTGCTTGAAGTCAAATTATAATCCTATCCCTATTTTTTCCTTTCATACCAAATTTCTATAATCAGAGCAAATGCCATATCCCAAACAATCAAGTGAACTGGTAATTGAAGACCCTGAAATTTGCTTGTGCATAGCAAGCATCTTCCTATCTAATATTAAACTGTATTCACTCTTTTCTTCTCTTCTAATCTTTTACATCCTAAGAAACAATGCTCCTCCTGCTCTCTCCCAATTTACCTCTCTTTAACGCCTGCCACCTTTCAGCCCCCTCTTATAAAAACAAGACGACTTCTCCTTCACATCCCTGCTCAATAAAAAACCTCCTTTCTAACACCCCTGCTCCTCCTCCATAATGTTCTCCTATTGAAGTCATTTCAGACATCATCAGCACCAATCCAGACCAAGGGATGGAGATGAGACCATGAGAGACCCAATGACACATGGCAGCCCCTTTTCAGCCCCACTCAGGTGGGGATTTGGCAGCTATCTCTACTGGTGTTGGATTCTCCCTCTGCCAGTTCTCTGCCTTGGTGGTTCAGCAGCCATCTTTACTGGTATTGGACTCTCCCACTCCCCCTTGCCTCTCCTTCCCCCCCTACTCCACAGCCACCTCTACTGGCATCAGCCTCCTTCCTCCTTGCCCCTCCTTTTCTCTAATAAAGCTTTACTATCATCTCATTTGTTTTCATTTCCCCCCATCAGTTGGACTGACAGCAACAATGAGGCAGGACATATAAGTCAACCTCCAGGTTCTGATGCCTCTTCCATCACTCTTCTTTCCTCACAATCAAGCCCTGTCTCCCTCTCAAGGACTTATCCCCTATCACAGTAGATATGGTTTCCCCCTTCCCTTTCTCCCACACAATATCACCTCCTCTCAGCCTAAGCCTCTATTTCCCAGTGACATGATAAGAGCCAAAAAGTGTCAGTAGACTCAATTAGTGGCTTTCATAGACAGTATCCTTAAAGCTTTAACCTAAGGTTGTATTGGGGTTACTCTAGAAGAGAAATTGCTGATTAAGGAAGAATTTGATTCAGCTGGACCCTCTGGAGCAGAAACCTCCTAAAAGAGCTTTGGTTTTTGCCTGTTTGGCTTTTCCCTTTCCATTACCTTCCTCTTCACTGTATCCTGAATAATAAAACAGCATATCTCTTGCATCATCCAAAAGATACTCTGATGGAGAACAATAATTCCAGGAAGAAAAAAGAAACTCCTCTCCCTAGCTTGAGTCCATCGACCCTGCTCAGAATAGCAAAGGTAATATACAAGGGAAATAGCCCCAGAATAAGGAAGAAGTAAAAGAATTTAGTAACATTTTTAGTTACCCTCCAAAATTATTTATCCAAGTAAGACTAGAAAGAACCATCAAGGAAACTATGAACTATAATACTAGGAATGCTTCTGATCTGTGACTTGGTCTCCTGAATTGAATTCTCTGCCAAAAGAATTGATTACCTGTACCAATACCTGATAGCTAATATTCTGCCAGAAAAATCTACCATTATGGAATCAATAAACCACATTTCTGTTTCATAAATCAGTTTATTTTTATATGGATCATGTGAATTGATTCTCCATATTCAACCTTTAGTGAAATGAAGAAAACACATGACTCTAGAACAGTACAACATCACTAGGACCCAGACAGAAAAAGGAACCTCTTTCTCTTTGTGTGTACCCTCTAAATCCAGAGAATTTGGAGCATTGGGCTTTTCCCCTCCAGGAACAAAACTAAAAGTTCACAAAGGTTCCAAGAAAGGAGCTGCTGGACCTACCTGCCTTGAAGAGAGTGGTTGCCATGAACTAAGAAGTAGAATGACAGGCAAGGAGGGGGAGAGATTTCTGAAGGTGCGATCTATAATAGATTTTGAGATGGACCATACTTTATTGCTCATGTACCGGGAGTTCCAGGGAGGTGGAACAGAGGATATACTTACCTGGGTTGCTCAAAAGGTCCTCCTCATTCTCTGTCAGCTCATAATTGATCTCTTGGTACATGGTTTCATAAAAAGAATCCCCATATCCAGACACAGCTGAGATAAATGGACAGAGATCAGGAACACTGGTTCTAAGACTTTTCCCCAACATACATCATGCTCAAGGGGGTGGTCACCCTAAATTTGCTCTCATTTAATACCCTGGCCAGGACCCTCCTTAGCTCTGCCATGGGCAATCATAATTCTGCTTCACACAGCAAGGCCTTAGACTCACCTCAATAGAGGCTTTATATACATAGCTGAATTGCCCTGAGTCTGTTGGAAGTTAGAAAAATTGAGGGTTTGAAGGTGAAAATAGGAAACATGAGTCATCTTTGAAATGTCCTTAGAGAATGGAAGGACAATTTATCCACAGATTAATGTAATTATTTTTCAGGAATCCTCAAGTCTTTTTTTCTATAATGTTTTGCTCCTCAGGAAAATTTTTTATCTATAATTTGGTCTCATGAGTCAAATTCCATGCCAAAAGGGATTGGTTGCTTTTATATATCTAGAGTCCTACCAATGTGTTAGTGGAAATTTGGGGTTCATTTGAGCCTTAAATATTTAGATATATGACATAAACTTCCTGTGGACATTTAGGGGACTTTGAAACAACATTTCCCATGACTCAATGGGTTTCCTGTCTTACATGATGACATGAGCCAACATAAAGCGTAGCTTAAATAGAGAGGACTTGATTGGAACGCTCTCTTTAGTAAGAGGCAGCCAGGAGGGAGAAGGTAATGGCGGGCAATTTGAATTAAATAATAGCAGGCATGTAGCCTTCTTTGGCTTTAATAAAAATATTAATACTTCTATTTACATCTGTCTATATCCATTTTAATCATTACACCAGAAAATTCTACCATTGTACATTAATAAACCACATTTTTGTTTGGTAAATCAGTATATTTTTAGTATGAAGCATGTGAATTGATTCTCCTCAGTCAACCTCTTAGTGAAATGAAGAAAAAACTTTGTCACCCAACTTATTTTTAAACCCTTCCTTCTGTCTTAGAATCAATACTAAGAATTGGTTCCAAGGCAGAGGAGCAGTAAGGGCTAGGCAACTGAGATTAAATCACTTGTTCTGGGTTACACAGCTAGAAAGTGTCTGAGGTCAAATTTGAACCCAAATCCTCCCATCTCTAGGCCTGGCTCTCTATCCACTGAGCCATCCAACTGCCCTAGTCATTGAACTTTAATGTGAGGGGAAAATAACCTGACATTAGTGTGATTCTAGAACAGTGTAGTAGTCACTAAGATCCAGATTGAAAAAGGAATCTTTCTCTTTGTATGTACCATCTAAATCCAGAAAATTTGGAGCTTTAAGCTTTCCCTCTCCAGGAACAAAATTCAAAACTCACAGAGACTCCAGGAAAGGAGCCCCTGAACTTATCAGTCCATGCAGACAGTGGTTGTTGGAAGCTCAGATGTTGGAGGCATGAGAGGTAGAGATGAGAAGAAATTTCTAAAGATGTCAATTTTATTGAAACACAGCTCATGGCTCACATCCAGAGGGTGTCAGAGAGGGAGAACAGAGTATACACTTACTTGGGATGCTCAAAAGACTTTTCTTATTCTCTGTTAGGTAATCATGAAACGGCTTATCCAGACCCAACCACCCCATCCCTGCCCTTGTCACCCTTCACTCATATATAGCCTTGCCCATTTTGCCCAGAGCTCCAGGGGAAATGCCCACCTTGTTGCTGGACCTTCTTTTTGTGTAGCTGGATCCCCAGGAGAAAGAGGAGCAAGAATAGAAGGGCCCCCAAAATGAGATAGAGGATCCAGGGTAGGGAGAAGAAACCAGGATTCAAAGAAGCAGGAACTGTTTTAGTGATTCGTCCTTTGGAGAAGAAGAAACATGAGGCTTTGAGATGTGGGAGAAGTGGCCTAGCTCTTCCTAGGATGGAGTTCACTGAAGTCAGTGTGGGGAGGGAAAGAGAAATCTGGAGCCAGAGTAAGATCACCCTCAAGTTGGGAGTCTCCCCTCACCCACAGAAGAGAGAATATGTGCAGGACTAGATTCCCAAGAAAGGTCAATAGAGGAAACAGATTATTTTAGGGGGAGAGAGTTCCAGAACCCCAGAATGGAGATATTCTGAAAGACTGTTCTCTGGCTCCCCTCTCCTAACTTCTGGCCCACAAGATTCTCAGGAGCTTCAAAATTTTGATGTAACTATTTCTCTGAGATTGGAAGGATTTCTACAAGGGAATGCTATTGTCTGGGAAGGTGTTCACTATTAAATTGGAGGAGATTAGGAGGTGAAGGTTGGAAAACAGTGTACTTTTTTCAATCATTAACACTCTTGTTCTCTATTGGAAGAAACAAAAGAAGTTGAAGCATGACTGAGAATATGGCCTGGGATCTCTCAGACCCTTATCACTAGAAAATACTCCCAGGATGCTCTATCCAAACAGCTCAGGAAGGATTCTAGATCCTTTAGATCCACTGCACTCAGCACAAGCTTAGGAGAACCCTTGAGGACACTAGGGAGAATAAATGAGTCACAGTCTATATTCAAGATGTTGGCACCTAAGTAGTAGAGTGAATAAAGGTCTGCACCTGGAGTCAGGAAGGATTCAAATCTAGCTTCAGACTGTTTCCTTGGGCAAGTCACTTAACTTCTATTTGCCTCAGTTTCCTCATCAGTAAAATGGGAATAATAATAGCATCTATTTTGTAGGATTATTGTGAAAAATCAATTGAGAACAAATGTATAGCACAATGTGTTATATAAATGTCAGCTACTACTATTCAAAATTGCATTGTGCTACATAAAAGCTGTAAGAATTTGTAAAAAAAACATTTAAAAATGTAAAATGTAAATTTTAATTAATAATAAATTAAATTTTTTAAAAATGTAAAAAACTTTATAGGCCTTTGTTGCTTCCTCTGTAAAATAATGGGGTTGAAGCAATAACATTTTGGGTCACTTTTCTATTGTAAATCTTAGTACTTTTGATACTATGATCAGAATGCAATTTCTTCTGGGACTAGAAAACAGAGCAGCAATGCAGATGATGAGAGCTCCCTTTCAAATACAGATTCAAGTGGTTTTTTTTCCCATGTCCCCCCATCTGATCAATGTCTCCCTTTTCAGGGTTCTCAGCCCATTCTACGTTTCTCACACTCACCAGAGCACATCACAGCAGCATC
This sequence comes from Gracilinanus agilis, assembly GCF_016433145.1. Taxonomy (NCBI): domain Eukaryota; kingdom Metazoa; phylum Chordata; class Mammalia; order Didelphimorphia; family Didelphidae; genus Gracilinanus; species Gracilinanus agilis. Next base: position 258,105,568 of record NC_058133.1, on the reverse strand, counting down.
CTCATCGTGTTTACAGTCATTCTGCCCCCAGGGTTCTGCAGGGCAATCCCATAGAGAAGACTCTTTCCCTCTGCACTGTACCTCATCCAGCCAAATGGTCCCATTTCCTGGGCCAAATGCAGCCCTTTCCAGGGCAGCCAGAGCAGAACCACAGCCCAGCTGCTGACAAACCACATTAGCCTCTGCTAGGTCCCAAGAGTCATCACATACTGTCCCCCAGGAGCCATCGTGCCAGATCTCCACTCGTCCAGAGCATGGGGTCTCTCCTCCCCTGAGCTGGAGTTTGTCTTTATCTGGAAAGAAAGCAGCATCCCTTGTTACCCTCTTTGCTTGGAAACAAGGACCCTCTGAGAGCCCCAGGTATAGAGAGGGAAATGCTGAAATACCTGTGCATTGTCTGGAGGGAGGGCAGTCAGTGTTCTTCCTTCCTGTAGAGAGAAAGCATAGGGAAAGGGCTTGGAACAATGATAATCCTAAGAGATCATTGGAGCACTAACTTTTGCTGCTTCAGGGCAAGCTTCCCAAATATCCCTGACTTCCCTCCAAAAAAATGAAGGACTATGCTCTTTATAGACATCTTGAAAAATTTACTGCATTCTTATGAAGAACTATGCAGTACACAAAAAAAGAAAGTGGATGACAAGGTGCCTGGCCTTCAGAAAGGAACTCACAGTATAAAAAGAGAGAGTATGAAAAAGACATGAGCACAAAGGGATAAGTAGCTGAGCATCATTGAGAGACTCAGGGGATGGGAAATGGCTAATAGAAATGGAGATACTAAGGATGCAAAAGAAAAGGTGACAATGATTGCTACCGCAAGGTAGAGCAGACCAAAGGAGTTCTGGGATTCAGGGTACCTACAGGTAGGGTGATCAGCCTGAAGGATTAAATAGAAATTTTTTCCTCTGAGAAAAGAGGAAAGAAAGAAAGTGAGTTATGTTGCTGATAAATTGTGAGTAGATGAAGGAAGTTTAAGTAGCTTCTATAATCGCCTCAAGTTTCCCAGAGAGGTTGGTTGCATGGTAGTCTGCTATAAATGGGTAGTTAGAGCTTGAAGAGAGCAGAAATGAACTACGGGGTCAAAGGATTAAGGATTTCCGAGAGCCCAGATGAGATTATACCATATATTATGAGTTGGTAGAATTGGCTTCGATTTCATAGCTTTTTCTAGGGATTCTCAGTAACTCTGAAGCAGGAAAGTGAAGGATGATGTGAATTATATGATAAAGAAGTCATGGCCAGATCAGAAAAATCAGAAGATCTAGGACTAGGAGAAAGTGGTATGTGAGAAAAGATTCTAAGGAATAGAAGAAAGACATACAATGAGGTGAACATTATGTGCACAGAGAAGGGAAGATTCTTTGTTCAGTCTTTACTTGGTAATGCCACTAGCAGGAAGCTAACTAGTCCATGAAGTCTATGAATTGAGTTTTGGATGGTTAAGTGTCATAGTGTATGAACCGCGAGTTGGAAAGACCTGAGTTCAAAGCCAGTCTCAAATACTCAGCAGTTATGTTTCTCTGGGCAAGTCACTTAACCTGTCTACCTCATTGTCTTCATCTGTGAAATGGGAATGTAATAATAATACCTACTTCCTGGGATTGCCATGAAGATTAAATGATATAATATCTGTAAGGTGCTTTGCTAACTTTAAGATACTGTGTAGATGCTAGTTGTTATTGTTAGGAAGTTCAGTTTTGTATTGAGTTATACTCTTGTTTAGTTGTTTCAACAGTATCCAGCTTTTAATGACCATTTGGGGTTTTCTTGTCAAAAATACTGGAGTGTTTTGTCATTTCCTTCTCCAGATCATTTTACAGACAAGAAAACTGAGGCAAGCAAAGTTAAGCGACTTGCCCAGGGTCACACAACTGGTGCCTGAGGTTGAATTTGAACTCAGGTCCTCCTGACACCAAGGCCAGCATTCTATCCTCTCCACCATTTAGCGGCCTAAATTATAATCTGCCAACATGTTATTTCCATCCATTTGTTCTAGTCCTTTTCTCTGGAAAAATACAAGAAAAGCCTATACCCTGACATTTCCTGCCCCACTCCCATGGAAGTCATTTGAAAACAATCCTTAAGATGTCTCTGAGCTTCTCTTTTCCAGGCTCAACAAATTGTTTCTTCAAATAATCTTCATATGAATGGGGCACATATATGAGATCATGGCAGATGTGTTCTGAGTGACAAAGAGTGTAGAGGAAGTCTATTATATCTTGACAATCTACTATTAATAGTCAAATATTATGTTAATTTTAACAGTTTACTTGCATTATTAGTTCACCACAAGTTTTTAGTGGACTAAAATTTAAAGCCTCAGTCTTTTTTTATCTAATTCAACCTAGGTCTCTACTATCCTGTTCCTACCTGCATGAAATAATCAGTTGTCATTTACATAGCTCTTATAGGTCTACAATTGCTTTGCCAATATTATATTATTTTATTCTTACAACATATTGGCAAGAAGCAGGTGCTATTATTTTCCTCATTTTATGAGTGAAGAAAATGAGACAGAGAAATTGAATGACTTGCCCAGGGTCACACTATTATGTCTGTGACTAGAGTTGAATTCAAATCTTCCTGTCTCCATGTCCATTGTGCTACCTAAATGTCCCAGGATGAACCTTTAACTAGGCTTTAGAGCTAACTCACTGGGACTAAAATATATTCCTATCAGCAAATAAAACGGACAAATATGGATTGAAAATCACCTGTAGGGGCAGGTAGGTGGTACAGTGGATAGAGTGCTGAAATGAGTTGGGAGGATCTGGGTTTGAATCTGGCTTCAGAGTCTTCCTTGGGCAAGTCACTCAGCTCTGATCGCCTAGCCCTTGCCACTCTCCTGTCTTAGAATGGATACTAAGACAGAAATAAGAGTTTAAAAGAAAAGAAAGAAAAGAAAAATCACCTTTACATATGATATAGGCTTCTTGTTCCTGAAAGCAAGAAGCATGATTCCAGGGTTGAGAAGGACAATGCCAAAGGGAGGACTCCTGGCCTTGGCAGTTGATTTTATCTACCCACTTGACAGGCAAACTTCTGTGGCTAGAATGGAAATCAAGATACCCCCTGTTTCCACAACTCAGGTGTCTGCAGATGACTGAGACGGTGTTGCTGTCCATGAGATTGGAGCAGACACTGCCCCACGTCCCATTGTAGAAAACCTCCAACCATCCAGCACAATCATAGTCATCACTCACTAGCCTGAGATCCAGGGACTCTGGAAATGGAAAAGAAAGGAGAGGATGGTCAGATGGGGCATTTGATCACACATTCCATGGTCTCTCCCCTCTAGAAATCATACACCAAATTCTCTTGTACTGCTAGGGAGGCTCCTCTCAACTGTATAGTCCACAGCTTCCACCAATCTTTTTCCAGACCCGTAGTCTATTTCTAAACGTTTCTGTCTAAAATCAGTACATACATACACACACACACACACACACACACACACACACACACACACATATATATATATATATATATATATATACCTCCATACTTATATACTTACATACTTTGCTTATGTGTATAGGTATTGATGAGAGAGAAGGAGAGGAAGGAAAAAATGAAGAGGGGGAAAAGAGGAAACAAAAGAAGGAGAGGGTTTGGAGAGAAAAAGGAAAGGGGATAAAGGAGGAGAGAGAGGGCAATGAAGGAATATGGAGAGAAGAAAACGGGGAATGGAGAGAGAAAAAATATTATTGGGGGGAGATAGAAAAGGGAAGATAGATTGAGAGAACCATCTGGAAGGTTGTCTAGCTCCAAAGCTATGTGGATTGAGTAATATCACAATTCATAATTCGAATCATAGATGGTGTCATTTATCATTGATTTGAATTCTAGTAAGAGCCCTGGTTGGGGAAAAAGCCCTCCTCTTAGCCCGAGTTAGCTCCTTTCCCCTCAGGTCTCTAAGCCCCATGTCCTCAAAGCTTCCACAAACCCCTGGGGTGTCAGTGGGCTGTGTGTGGCACAGACCTGAGCAGATGACTCCTGCATCCTCTTTGTGACTGCAATCATGCTGGCCCCAGTGGAGAGAAGGGCACTCCGCCAGGTAGGACTCATTTCCAAAGCAGCTAAGCTCATCCAGCCAGATGGGCCCTGATCCTTTTCCAAAGTGAGAAGAGTCCATGACTTTGAAGGCCACTCCACAACCCAGTTGCCTGCACACCACGTGAGCATCACTCATGTCCCAAGAATCATCACAGATGGTACCCCATGTGTCATTGTAGTAAATTTCAACTCTGCCAGAGCAAGGATCTCTTTCCCCATTCACCAGCCGGAGCTGTCCATTTTCTGTAGGGAGAATTCATGTAATTTCCTTACATTTCTGGGGATTTAGATAAATTTCCTTGGATTATCCAATTCTCCTTCTTACCTGAAAAAAGGACTGGTACCTTCTCTTGATCAGATTGTGAGTCATTGAATGAGCTGGGTTGAATTTGGTTTCCTGCAAAAAGCATATCACTCAATCAGCTGGAATTGGAAGTTGAGTCATGGAGCGGTATCTGTGTCCTGAAGAAAGACTTGGGGTGGGTAAAGAAGGAGAGATGAGAAAATTAAAAGCAAAAAGTGATTTTAGCCTTAAATGTTGTTCTTACCAACAACTCCATCCCTTTACATCCTCTTTGCTGTGGCCACTTTACCCACAATAAGCAAAAAGTTTATGATCTTTTATAAGAAAGTAGCTCAGCAAAAAAGACTGTAGCATTCCCAGTTGAATACCTTTCTGGAAGTCTTCTTTACCTTCTGCTAGGTCTAGCATCCCTAACTTGTCTAGAAGTGGCTTCCCTCCTTCATAGTTCTGCCACCAACCTTTAGGGAAGGAACTATTAACATAGAGTTTGTGATTAAAAAATTGTATCTATATTTTAATATAACTAATTTCCCATGTAATCATACATATCTTATTTCATATATTAAAAAGCTTTATTCTGAGGAGAGGTCCACAAAATTTTTTGTTGTTCAGTTGTTTTTTAATTGCACCCAATTCTTTGTGACTTCATATGGGATTTTTTTGGTAAAGATACCGAAATGGTTTGCCATTTCCTTCTCCATCTCATTTGACAAAAAGGAAACTTGAGCAAAGAGAGTTAAATGACTTGATCAGGGTCACACAGCTAGTCAGTGACTGAGGCCAGATTTGAACTCAGGAAAATGAGTCTTTCTGACTCCAGGCCCAGGACTCTACCCACTGCATCCCTTAGCACTTTACTCTATAAACTTTACCAGACTCCCAAAGGTGTACATGAGCCCCTAAATTTTTAAAATTCCTGATCTAGGAGCCCAAGTATCTATCTTGGCTTAGGGGTGGATGGATTCCTTCTCCCAATATTTCAACTGAGACAAAGATTGATGTTTTTAAAGACCATTTTCCTATATTACTTGGAAAATAAAGCAAAAGGAAGGACTTGCCACTTTCAGACACCACAGAAATTTTTTCCTAAGAAAAGGACAGCTCAGGTGAGCCTCACATTCTTCCTATCTTTACCTCAACCCTCTCGGGGGCTTTGCCATTTAGTAACTCAACACACTCACCATCTTCCACACTCATTGATGAAGAATAGGATTTACCATTACTCTGAGGTCAAAAGATCCCCAACATTTCATTTGTATAGACAACATCCATCAAGAGTACAGTGTCTTTTGGCTCTGGTATGTATTAGCTATGCAATCATGGTCAAGGTACAAAACCTGAGTCTATCTCCTCATTTGCAAAGTTAGCATGTAACAATACTTGTATCTCCTAATTTTCAGGATTGTTGTTTGAGAAAAGCACGCCAGGAACTAGCTGATATTTGCTTAAAAAGAAAATTTCCACTTACAAAATGAAAAGGATTACTTCACCTCTTTGAGGCAATATGAACTCAGGTTGGAAAAATTATTCTGGGCAAACCTTAATCCTACCTGGAGCTTTTGATCTGAACTTATATTGAATATTATTTTGAATTTTTCTTTACTTGAACCTTATTGACTAGACTATCAAAGATTATGGAATCCAAACATTATGCTCTCTGTACTTTGTCACCAAGTTGGCATGAGGAAATATATTTTGGAAGAAAAAAGAGCAAAATGAACAGAAAGGAAGGAAATAAAGAAGGAAGGATATGAAGTGAGAACAAGATTGGGGAAGCAGGTAGACAGCAGGGCCCGAATATTTTCTTGGTCTAACATAATCCCCTTAGGTTACAGGCTCTACAAAATGTTTGATTAACAAGCACATATAGGAAAGAAGGAAATATACAAGAAATTTAGAACTAATTCAGAATTGTCAAATTTTAAAATACAAGAATCTTTTTCTAAGATTCTAAATGCCCTTGATACGGCTTTTAGGTATCATAGGAGGATATAGGTAGAAATAGCCTTCTTACATCCAGCCTGAGCTCATTTGGGAGATCCCTCAAATCCTCTCTTAAACACAAACTGGGACACAATTCCTCATTCTTCTTCCTGTCTAAGGCTAGTTCATTTTGTTCACANATATATATGTATATATATATATTTTTTTTTTAATTGTGAGTCCTTTAAAATTGTCTTAGATCATTGTGTAGTTCCCAGGACCCAAGTGTCTCAGAGTTGCTCATCATGTCAATATGCTTACTGTGCACAATGATCTCCCATCCATACTTCATTTTGCTTCAGTTCATATACATCTTTCCATGTTTTTTTAAACCACTTCCATCATTTCTTACAGTACATCTTATAGTACTCTATCACAATCATATGCCACAACTTGTTTAACCATTCCCCAAATAATGAGTATTCCCTCAATTTCCAATTCTTTGCCACCACAAAAAGAGTTACCACAAATGTTTTTGTACATATTTCTACAACTTTTCCTTTTTCGTTGATGTTTTTGGCAGAGAAATCTAGTAGTGATATTACTGAGTCAAAGGGTATAAACAGTGTTACTCACTCTTCAGGCACAGTTCCAAATTGTTTTTCAGAATGGTTGGATCAGTTTACAACTCCACCAACAGTGTACAGTATACATAGTTTTTCTCATCCTCTCCAACATTTGTCATTTTTGACAGTTTTAAAGGGGTACCTATGTTTGCATTTCTCTAGTCATTAGTAATTTAGAGCATTTTTATATGACGATAAATAGCTTTGATCTATTCTTCTGAAAATTGTCTGTTCATATCCTTTAAATATATATCAATTGGAAAATGGTTCTTATTTTATAAATTTGACTCATCTCCCTATATGTTTGAGAAATGAGGTTTTATCAGGAAAACTTCACTGTAAAACTTTTTTATATGACTTCATTGTCTATGTTACCTTTTATAAAATGTAGTTTCTCTAATTATCTATTTTTGTTTTTGCTTTGTCTGAAATCATGATTGTGACCCCTGACTTTTTAAAAATTTCAGCAAAAGCATAACAGATTCTACTCCAGTCCTTTATTTTAACTTAGTTTGTATCTTGTTATTTCAAGTATGTCTCTAGTAAACAATATATTTTTGGATTCTGGTTTCTAATCCATTCTGCTATCTACTATATGAGTGAGCTTCTCCCATTCCCATTCGCAGTTATGATTACTAGCCATGTATTTTCCTCATTCCTACTTTTTTCTGCTTACTCTTTTCTTTTTATCTTGTCTCTCTTCAAAAATCGGTTTTACTTTTGACTGTTGCCTCTCTTAATCCTCCCTCCCCCAATATCTTTATCTCATCCCTTTCCCTTCTTATCTCCCCATTGAATAAGATAGATTTATATATCCAGCCAAGTGAGTGTGTGTACACACACACACACACACACACACACACACACACACACAAACTTATTCTTCTCTCTTTGAAGTAATTCTGATGAGACTGAAGTTCAAGAATTGCCCATCCCACCCATTTTGCTTCCACTTAAAAAGCTCTTCCTTGCAAGCCTTTTTTATGTGAGAAAAATTTTCTCATTCTATCTCTCTTTTTCCTCTTCTCCAATTGCATTCCCCTTTCTCACTCTTCTTTTTTGGGGGGAGATCATTCCAACAAAATCAAATTTTACTCATGCCCTCTATCTATAGCTCTTTCTAGTTGCCTTAATAATTGTGAAGTTCTTAGGAGTTAGATGTATCACTTTCCCACATAGGAATAAAAGCAATTTAAATTTATTGAGTCTCTCATTACTCTTTCATGTTTACCTTTTTATACTTCTCTTAAGTCTTGTGTTTGAATGTCACATTTTCTATTTAGCTCTAGTCTTTTCATTTGGAAAGTCTTCTTATTTCATTAAATAGCCATTTTTCTCCTGAAAAATTATACTCAACTGTTTGGGGTAGGTTATTTTTAGTTGCAATCCTAGCTTCTTTGCCTTCTGGAATACCATAATCTAAATCCTCCACTACTTTAACATGAAAGCTGCTAAATCTTGTATGATACTAACGGTGACTTCTGTTTTCAAATTTTTCTTGCATCACTTTAATTTAATTTCCCAATTTTTCCTCCATCATTCTTATCCTATTCTTTAATTCAAGAATTCTTGTTAGGTTTAGATGCAATTTGCATTTTTCTTTCAGGTTTTTCTTATAACTGTTCTCACATTGTTGTCTTCTTCTGAGTTTATATTTTGGTCATTTCTCCCACCATAGAAAGCTTTTTATGGTCACATCCTATTTGTTGTTGTTTACTCATTTCCCCAGACTATTCTTTAACTTTGAATTTTATATTAAAGTCAGGTTCTGCCCACCTAGAGATGGAAGGGATGGGAGGAGCAGGTACTGTCCCAAGGTTCAGGCTTTTCAGTGTTCTTATTTTCAGAGCTAGTTCTGAGGATCTGTATGTTTTTAGTGCTTCTATGATAGTGTGATGCAAGGAGAGGTGCAGTCATTAAGATTTGTGCTCTAATCTCTTTGCAGTAAGAGTTCCTACTCCCCTGCAACCACAAGAGCTAGTATTCCTCTTGGCCCTGTAACTATGACCATGTGTCCTGCTCTCTTGCAACCATAAGCACTAGTGCTTTTCTTCTGCTAGGAACTGTGACCAGAGTGGCTACTCCCTTGTCATCAATCAAAAGCCCTCTAACTGCAACTCAGAAATATTTATGGGTAATAAAGTTGTCAATTAGTGCCAGCTGACCTAGTGCCAGAAAAGGGTTCCCTGTAATCTCTTTCGGACTAGTTGTTTGATCCCTTTACCATCTCTAGGCTGAGAGATTCTGAAGCTACAGAGGGTCCTGCCATTGTCGTGGCTGCCTCTAAAGCCTACCACTAGTATTCTCTCTACATGTACTCTGGGCTTTCTCCAACCCCATGACACAGACCTTTACTACCAATCTCTTAAGTTGTCTTTGCATGGAAGAATGTTTTCCTTTGACTTTTTGTTGGCTTGCCACTCCAAAATTTGACTTGCCTGTCTCCCTTAAAACTTCCTTCTATTCCCTTCTATGTAGTAAAAAAATCAATTAAATTATTTTATTTCTTTTTTTTCCGGTGTTTTTTTTTTTTTTTACAATAACACTATACTGATTTTCTGTACACCCTCTCCTTTCTGTTTTAAAAAATATATATCATTTGCAACAGATAAGTATGGTCAAGAAAAACAAATCCAAATACAGACTGACTTTTTCTGCACCTCTGGTCTATAACTGTCTATGAGGAGGTAAATGGCATTGTTTCATTCTTAGTCCTCTGGAGTTGTGATTGATCAAAATTCTCAAGTCCTTCAAAGTTGTTTTAGCTCACTATGTTGACACTATTGTATATATTGTCCTTCTGGTTCTACCCATTTTATTCCATGTTAGCTCATACAAGACTCCTCAAGTTTCTCTGAATATATCTTTTTCATAATTTTATTGTGAAAATAATATTCCTTTACATTCATAAATCATAATTTTGTTGTCATTCTCCAACTGATTGATACATTCATTCAGATTCCAACTCTTTACTATAACAAAAAGTGCTACCATTAATGTTTTGGGGGACATTTGTGTCCTTTTCCAGGGGTGTGTTGGAGCCACTTTTAACTGACTTTCAAAAGTCAATTGTTAAATTTTCAATGTGAAGATTTATATTTCAAAAATGGCAATAAGGGCTTACTTTATTATTTTATTGATTATATAGACTTAAGAAAGTATAACTAATGCAGATTAAAGGTAAAAATATGTGTGAATACATTTCTATTTAAGAGCTATTAAATATTCAGCAGCATAGCCCTGTACTTCTCTATAAAACTTCCTTGAGTTTAGCAGGAGTGCAGTAAAAGATTTTAGGGAACAAAATCATCACTAAATGGAAAGTCTGGGGAATGGAGGCTAAGAACCATAACAGCTGTCATTTATTTAACATTGTAAAGTTTGCAGAGTCTCTAAGAATTTACATTGTAATGAGGGAAACAAATATAAAGGACAGCCAGAAAGCATAGTGAGGATGAAGGAAGGGAAATTTGATGTATGTGAAGTTAAAATTATCAATTTTATGGGTGGCATGTGGAATTTTAGAGTTGTTTTAATTTGAATTTTTCTTTTTAATGATTTGGAGCACTTTTTCATTCGGTTTTTGATAAACTGGGTTTATTTCCTAGTTCATTATAATCTTGACTGTCTATAAGGGGACCAACTCTTTTTCTTAAATATTTGAATATTCTTCATAATTTAGAAATCAGGAGACTTTACTGGAAGAATTTCCCATAAAGATTTATTTTCTTTTAATTTTAACTATTGATTTTGTGCAAAAGCTTTTTATTTTATAGAATCAAAATTGTCCATATACTCTCTTGGTTAATTAATGTTTATCTCATCTTTATAAGTATATTATACAACTTAGAGCATAGTTAAATAAATATAAAATAAGCACTTAAAAAAAAACGCCAAATTTGAACTCTTCCCTACAATTACTCATTTCTGACATTTTTTAGAAGTTGAATAATTGCTCTTCCGCCTTGGAACCAATACTTGATTAACCCTTATCTGGGTTTAAAAAAAAAAGAAGTTGAGTAACTAGCCCATGCTGAAACATAGTCTAAGTCAGGAGTTTTTTAGCTTTCCTATTTTCTCCTCAGTTCTTTGACTGATACCTTTATTCTAATCAGATAACTGAATTGATTTAAATACTTTTGAACCAAAAAATCAACATCTTTATAGATATTTACATTTTAAATGCATCCCAATGCAAAATATCCTAATATCTTATTTGTGACTCATTCTATATACCATTTCATTATCTTTGTTTGTTGATTCATTGCTGTATTTGTGTTTGTTTTCCTCTTTATGTTATGTTATGTGTTTTTTTTTTAAACCCTTACCTTCTGTCTTAGAATCAATACTGTGTATTGGTTCTAAAGCAGAAGAGTGGTAAGGGTAGGCAATGGAGGTCAAGTGACTTGCCCAGGGTCACACAGCTAGGAAGTGTCTGAGGCCAGATTTGAACCCAGGACCTCTCATATCTAGGCCTGGCTCTCAATCCATTGAGTCATCTAGATGTCCCCTATGTTATATATTCTTGAGGAAAAACATACCAGTGCTGTACTCTGTATTTTAAGCACACTGGACATTATTCTGAATCCAAGCATTGCTTAGTCAAATTCACACAGTCCTATAATAATTTGGGGCATTTCTCTCAATCAAGACAATTTAAGGAATTTTGAATAAAGAAAAGGTTATACGTGTTAAAATATAGTTTAGGCACTATCCACATCCAGAGAAAGAACTGTGGGAGTAGAAACACAGAAGAAGAACATTTCCTTGATCACATGGGTCGATGGGGACATGATTGAGGATGTAGACTCTAAACTAGTGGTTCCCAAACTTTTTTGGCCTACCACCCCCTTTCCAGAAAAAAATATTACTTAGCCTTCTGGAAATTTTTTTTAATTTTAATAGCAATTAATAGGAAAGATAAATGCACCTGTCATCATCACAGCCCCCCTGGATCGCTGCAGCACCCACCAGGGGTTGGTAGCATCCACTTTGGGAATCACTGCTCTAAATGATCACCCTAATGCAAATATAAATAATATGGAAATAGGTCTTGATCAATGACACGCGTAAAACCCAGTGGAATTGTGCATTGGCTCTGAGAGAGGGTGGGAGGAGTGGGGGGAAAAACATGAATCATATAATCATGGAAAAAATATTCTAAATTAATTAACTAAATTAATTAAAAATATATATAGTTTAGAGCAGTGATGGGCAAACTATGGCCTGCGGGCCAGATGCAGCTCCCTGAAATGTTCTATTGGGCTGTGGGACATTATTTCTAATCTGACGAATACAATACAATGAAACTTCGAAAGAGTTGCCTTAGAAACAGACTGACAGATGAGCATTCCCTTTCCTTTGGCCCCTCTTTAAAAAGTTTGCCCATCACTGGTTTTGAGTTAACATTCTGAATAGTCACTTAATCTTCAACTAGAACAATTCATTTCCTACCTGACTTTGACATGCATTTCTAGTACTTAGCACAGTTTTGCACATCATCCAAACTTAATAAATGTCATTTCCATTCATTCATTCATTTATACACACACACACACACACACACACACACACACACACACAGATATGAAGAGACCCAAAATACCACAGCCCAGGCCTGATTGCTGTGCCACCTCCAGAACTAAAGATGCCTTAAACTCAAACGTAGAAAGAACTTACCTAAACAAGTCACCCCGGCATCCCAAAGGTGTCGACAGCTGTGTTGTCCCCATCCACTGTGTCCGCAGTCCGAGAGGGCTGACTCTTGGCCGCTGCAGACAAGCTCACTGAGCCAGATGGGTCCTGCCCCTTCTCCAAAGTGAGCGTTCCCATGGGCCTCCACGACAGACCCACATCCCAACTGCTTACACGCCACAGCAGCATCCTCCTCATCCCAGCCATAGTCACACACCGTCCCCCACTCGCCCTGGTACAGCACTTCTAATCTCCCTTCACAGAACTTCTTTCCATTCACCAGCCTCAACTCCAGATCTGTTCCACCTAACGCAGAAAAATGAAAGGAAGGAGATGAGCATTTCTATAGCCTCTACTGTGTGCCAGGAACTGTGCTAAAGTGCTTTTTATAAATATAAATATAAATATTTTATAAATAAAAAACATGTATAATCCAGTGGAATTGCTTGTCAACTCCAGGAGGGAAGAGGGAAGAAGGGAGGGAGACAACATGAATCATGTAACCATGGGGGGAAAAAAAAACAGGAAACAGAGATAGACCAAGATTAAGCCATTTGCCCAGGGTTACACAGCTAGGAAGTGTCTGAGGCCAGATTGGAACCGAAGACTTCCTACTTCCAGGTCCAGCACCTTATCCACTACACCACCTTCTTGCCTCTAGATTAGATAAACTTAGATTAGAGGAAAGTAACAGCGTTTGAAGCAGTAGGTGCTTCTAATAAGCTTACTTTACCTTTGATGATTTTCTAGATTTTCTAAGTAAAACATGTCATAAATAAATAGGGATAGTTTTATATCTTCTTTGTCCATTTTTATGGATTTAATTTATTTCTCTTGTCTAATTGCTCTTGTTAGTTTAGTAGAAACGGTTGACTTGATCTATAGAAATCATAGTAGGCAGTAGGTACCCAGAGGTCCCCTGAAAAATTCTGAAAGCCCCATAGACAAAGTGATTCACTCTTGGATTTGGGGGGATGACAAGCTTCATGGTTCTCTCCAAACACATGGTAGCTCAATCCTGAAAAGGTTTGTCATTTGTCACACACATACACAACTCTAGTCCTTTGGTCTTCTCTAATTCCAGAACATTGTTGGAGGGTGGAGGGGTCCTAAGTCTATTAAAAGGAAAAACAGTTTCCATTTGGCTCCCAATACCTTCAGCCTTCTGGAAACACCTGCATCTCCAAGACTTTTAGGGAGAGGAAAGTAGGGCTGTCCTTTCCTCATCAAGGCACCATGGCAACTACTCTCACATGGCAATTACACTAGGGGGCTTTGACTAGGCAAATTTGCTCCCAGGACCTTGATAACTCGTGTACTTGTTTCCTTTCCTGAGTACGTGACCAAGCATCCACCTCAAGACAAAACTGTGCCTAGCCTTGAAAGTGAACTGGTGGTTTTGAGAGGTATGGAGAATTATCTCTTCCAGCTAAGTGGGGGCAAAGACAGTTTCTTCATTAGAAAAGAAGAGTATCAGCAAGAGGATGCCCCAAAGCTGTTTGAATTATGTGGCTCTTAGGTAAAACGTGGGTACATGCATTCAGTGGTCTCACAAACTGCTCTGTGTTCCAGTGACTTATCAGCCTCCAATTAGAGATGATAATTGTCATTATGAATTAAATCAGTGATTTCTGGCTTAAGTTTGCATCTGCCAATACAGATTTTAGGGGAAACAAATGAAACATGTACCCAATATCTGCATCATCTTGTATATCAAACATCTTTCTCCTCCCTCCTTTGGGGAGGCACTCACCCTATGGGATCCAAAACCTAAGCTTAAAATAATTTATTCCTCCAGAAGAATCTCAAAAGGAAAACTTCCTTTCATTAAAAGTCAGGCCCCTGAGGATTGAATCCAGTCCAGATTATATGCCTGGTCCAGAGCTGATAGGTCCATTAGAGAGAAGGAATGGGCATAAGACCCCAGCCAGGTGGCACAATGGATAGAGCACTGGACATGAAGTCAGGAACTCATTACTGAGTTCAAATTCAACCTCCAGCATTTATTAATTATGTAATACTGGGCAAGTCATTCAACTTTGCTTCAGTTTCCACATCTGTAAGATGAGCTGGAGAAGAAAATGACAAACCTCTTTGGTATAGGGAAGAGTGGCTAGGTGGCACAGTGGACAGTGTACTGGAATCAGGAAGACCTGAGTTCAAATCCAACCTCAGACACTAATAAGCTGTACAACCCTGGGCAAGTCACTTTAACCCCAACTGCCTAGCTTTTGTCGCTCTTCTATCTTAGAATTGATAATAAGAGAGAAGGTAAGGTTTTTTTTTAAGAGTACAGGATATTTGGGTCTTTCCATCTATAGAGAAGCTAAGTGACTCAACCAATAGAAAGCTAGGTCTGGAGATAGGAAGCCTTGGGTTCAAATCTGGATCCAGACGCTTATTATTACTGTGATTCTGAACAAGTAACTTAACCCTAATTACCTAGCCCTTACCATTCTTCTGCCTTAGAACTGATATTAAATATCAATTATGAAAGAGAAGGTAAGGGTTTAAGAAGAAGAAAAAACCCAAAATGGGACTACAAAGAATAAATTTACATGAGCAAAATTAATGAACAACAAAAGCAACAAACTGGATCCTTACCTAAGCAGGTCACCCCAGCATCATTCATATGAGTACAGTCATGCTGTCCCCATTCTCTGTGTCTACAGTCTGAAAGAGCTGACTCATTCCCATCACAAGCAACTTCATCAAGCCAGATGCTTCCTGACCCTCTTCCAAAGTGAGCTTTCTTGTGGGCTTTTCCAGTAGGTCCACATCGCAGCTGTTGACATACCACAGTGGCATCTTCATCGTCCCATTTATTATCACACACTGTCCCCCATTTTTCCTGGTATAGCACTTCTAACCTTCCTTCACAGTGGTGCTTTCCATCTACCAGTCTCACCTCCAGATGTAGTCCACCTGCAACAGAGAAATAAATATCACTTATAGGGTTACTCTCATTGAGCAAATTTTCTCAAGAGACCCAAGATTCTACTTTTCCTGTACATATGGGGTGAAGATGGGAGGGAACTCGCTTTGTAGTGTCACTTTAGAATGGTTCTACTCTGCTCAGTAGACATGTCACCACTTCTCCTTCCGTGACAACTTCTATTCTCAATCTGGGAAGGAAGAAATCAATAAAAATGTCAAGTATCATCAAGTAGAACCAATTTCCCTGGAAATCTTGCATAGTAGGTCTCACTAAGTCTTTTGGAGTCTGGTTTGAAATGATGTTGTACCTTAGAAAATGTTTCCATTAATTGTTGACACGGATTAATAAGAAGTCAAGTGATATAATAATCCAGAGCTTCCTCTTCTCTCAAATAGATTGTTTATTGCAATAGCCTCTAAATTAATCTCCTTTTTTTTCGGTCTTTCTCCTTTTCAATTCCTCCTTCACACATTTATCAAATGTAACTTCTTAAAAGATAGTTCTGATGATTATCAAACTCTACTCAAAAGACTCCATGATTCCTTATTGCTTCTAGGCTAAAATAGAAATTCCTATTTTGCATTTTAAAAGCCTTGTCTCATTCCTTATTGGTTCTAAGATAAAAGAGAAACTCCTATTTTGCATTTAAAGGACTTGGCAGTCTGGGCCAAGTCTAGTTTTGCAGATTGATTTCTCATTACTCATGCCCATATATTGTATGTTGCAACTAAACTGTCCTACTTGCTGTTTCCCATGAATGAAATTCTATTACCCATCTTTTAGATAAGTTGTCTACCAGGCCTGGCATGCTCTCCCTCTTTGCCTCTGCTCTGAGGATCCCTATTTCCATTCAAGGCACACTTTAACTGTCACTTCCTACATAAAACCCTTCTTAATTCTTCCTCAGCACAAAGTATAGCGTCTAACCCTTAAGATTCAATAAGTGCTTGTTGAAGGGAATAGACTGGAATCAAAATATTCTTCCCTGGTTTCCAGAATATGCCTAATGTCTCCTTGGTTCATCTCAGGGCAAACAAAATAAAACAAAATCCTCTCCAGGATATGAGAGTAGAGCATAAAGTAAAAACACTAAGCCCATAGAATTTCCAGTTTTCACAGCAGGAAGAGCATTTAGAGAAGATCTGGTATAATCTGCTTATTTTTTAATGAAGGAGTTAAAGCAAATTATTCCATACCATGTAGCTAATTACTGGCAATTGAGGTCTCCTATTTCCAAATCCATAATTTTTTCCACAATAGTTAAAAGTTTCTTCTCTTTTTTTGAAGGAATGCAGTCAGAAAAGGTGTTCAGTTATTCCTGTGTTTTTGAGTGTTTTAAAAAGGAATGGATGTTGTATTTTTCAAAAGACTTTTCTATAACAATTGATATAATAATATGTTTTTTCCTTATTATTAATATGGCCATTTATGTTTACAGTTTTCTTAATTTTGAAATAAACCTGAATTCTGGTAAAAATCCAACACAATCTCAGTGTATGCTCTTTTTGATATGCTATTTTAACTTGCTAATATTTTATTTAGGATGTTTGCATCAATGTTCATTAGGAATATTCATTTATAGTTTTCTTTATCTCCTTTGACTTTCCTTGGCTTAGTATAAAGACTATATTTGTAAATGGAAAAGAAATGTAATTTGTAAATAGAAAAGAAAAAGATGGAAAGAATTTGGCAAGATCACTTCTTTTTTTATTTTCACAAACAGCTGATGTGATCTTAGGATCAACTGCCTATTGAATGATTGATGGATTTTACATGTAAATCCATTTTGTCATTTTTTTTTGCTTTGGGGGATTTTTATCATTTATTCATTTTTTCCTAATATTAGGTTATTTAATTCTCTATTTTTCACTCTGTTAATCTGGTCATTTTATATTACAAATGCACATCATTTAATTTAGTCTGTTTGTTTTATTGGGCAAAAGAATTTCTAGTGATTTCTTTTCTTTCTGCTTCATTAGTTGTAAATTTCCCTTTTAATTTTATTACTAAAAATTATTTTCCTCTACTTTCTTATCAAATTGGAAATGATTTATATATTTATTATTTTTTAAAAAATCAGTTCTATTTAAATTTATTATTTCAATAGGGTTTTGACATTAAATGTAGCAATTCCTTTTTTGACTTTCAGAATTTCTATTTTGTTATTCAATTAGATTTTTAAATTTGTTTGTTTTTCTATTTTTTCTAGTTGCATGCCTAATTCATTGATATGCTATTTTCCTCTTTTGTTTATGAAAATGATGGAGAGACAGTTTTTGCCCTAAGAATTGCTTTAGCTAGATCCCCAGATATTTAGCACATTGTCCCATTCTTTTAATTATATTTTATGAAGTTATACATTATTTCTTTGATTTATTCTTTGACCCACCAATTCTTCTGGATTGTTACTTAGTCTTCAATTAACTTTTAATCCTTTTTTCAATGGTTCCTTGTTTAGCTTAATTTTTATGGCATTCTGATCAGTAAAGGATGTTTGTAATCTTCACTTTTCTGCATTTATTTATGTGGTTTTTATATTGTAATACATGGCCAATTTTAGTAAGGTGCTATTCCTTTCTATTTTTGTTGAGTAATTGCCAAAAAGCTATATCTAACTTTTCCAAAATTCTACTATGTCAAATATTCCTTCCCAATAAGATCAGAGGTGAATCAAGGTTGCCCATTATCACCACTACTACTTAATATAGTATAAGAAATGCCAGTGGAAAGAAATTGAAGGAATTAGAATAGAAAATGAGGAAACAAAACTATTACTTTTTGTAGATGATATGAAATAGAGAACCCCAGATAATCTACCAAGAACTAATAGAAACTTTAAAACTTAAGCAAAATTGTAGAATATAAAATAAACCCATATAAATCATCAGCATTTCTATTTACCAGAAATAAAGTTAAAGAGCAATAAATTTAAAAAATTCCATTTAAAATAACTGTAGGCAATATAACAATGTCCAATAATATAACAATGTGAAAAAGGATAAAGACTCAGAAACGGTCATTGGATTTAGCAACGATGGGATTGTTAGCCATACTGATGAGAGCCATTTCAATAAGTAGTGGGGATATAAGCAAGAGAAAAGTAAGTGGCAGCAAAGGATATAGACAGCTTTTTTTTTTCAGGAATTAAATAATGAAGAGAAAAAGATATAGAAGACTACACCTTGAGGGAATGGAAAATATCAAGTAAAAGATTTGGAGGGTTTATTTATTTTAAAGCAAAGGAGTGATTGAAGGGACAGTTCATACTTGTTAAAGGTATGAGGAAAAAGAAGTTAAGGGCTTGGTGCTGGCAAGGAAAAAGGTCACCTCTTCAGACAAGACAGAAGCAAAGAAGGACACTCTTTTTGGCTTCCTCTTTTCCTACTCTCTCGTCTAAGTCTTGCTAAGTATTTCACTGGAAAAAAAAACCTGAGGTCTTCCCACAGGAGCTCCCTCTAGTCCCCTTCTCATTTCCCATCATTCAGATGCCTTACACCACTTTCTTTTCCTTCACTCCTGTCTCACATGAAGAAGAAGCCCTTCTCCTTGTCAAGGAAATCCCCTTTACAGGCACAAGTGATTCCACGACATCCCATCTTCTCCAGTAAATTGCCTCTTCTATCATACTCACTTTCTCACTTATCTTCAATAGCTCCCTTTTTACCGTTTGCTTTCATACTGACAACAAACATGCCCTTATTTCTCTCATGCTCAAAAAACTCTCCCTCCATCTCTTCATCCTTGTTGGCTACTATTCCATTATCTCTCCTCCATATAGTGCCGAAAGCCCTGGAGAATGTTGTCTACAATTGATGTTTCCGTTTCCTTTCTTCCTAACTCTTGAAGGTCTTTCTTTTTACTTCATTCAGTTGAAACTTCGGCCTTTAAAGTTACCAAAGATCTCTTAATTGCCATTCTAATGGCCTTTTCATTCTTCATCCTTATCTTCTCTATTAGATTGTGAACTCCTTGATAGCAAAGATTGCCTCTTGCCTTTCTCTGTATCTCCAGTACTTAGCACAGTGCCTTGCATATAGCAGGTGATTAATCAAAGACAGTTGTTTGACTGACTGACCAAATCTGTAGCTTTTGATACTATTAATTAATCTCTTCTCCTTGATGCTTTCTTCTTGCTAGGTTTTCAGGACACTATTATCTCCTGATTCTCCTCCTATGTATCTGACTGTTCCTTCTCAGTCTCCTTTACTGGATCTTCATCCAGGTTACATTCACTAAATATGAGTGTTTCTCATCTAAAAGGTTCTCCAATGTTCTCTCCTCTGCCCTTTCTCCTTTACCTTATTTCATTGGGTAATCTCATTGGCTTCACTGGGTTGAATTATCATCTCTTTACAGATGAATCTTAGTTCTGTTTATCCAGTCCTTACTTCGGCGTGTGTGTCTTTCTCTGTTGCTCTGTATCTCTCTCTCCTGCACTTAACACAGTGTTGTTTTTGTTGTTAAGCATAGGTTGTTTTTGTTGAGTTGTTTCAGTCATGCCTGACTCTTTGTGACCTTATTTGGAGTTTTCTTGGCAAAGATCCTGGAGCGATTTGCCATTTCCTCCTCTAGCTCATTTTTACAGATGAAGAACTGAGGCAAACAGGGTGACGTGACTTGCCCCAGGCCACCCAGCTAATAAGTGTCCGAGGCTAGATTTGAACTAAGAAAGATGAATCTTCCCGAGTCCAGGCCTAGAACTATATTTACTGTACCACGTAGCTGCCCTGCCTGGCATATAGCAAACACTTAATAAGTACTTTTTTATTTGAGAAAAGAACCAATTTTGAAAGAGTTTGACTTATAGAATTGAAGAGATGAAGAAATTCGCAACAATGATCTCCATTTTTTAGAAGTCATGGGTGGCACAGTTAGTAAATAATGGGACACAATAATAAAATTAAAAACTAAAATATGAAAAATATAAATTAATTCAGGAAGACTTTTTTGAAGTGAAGCCAAAGAAAACAGAAGCAGAAAAATGGCATACACTTTGACAATAGCAAAATCAAAGAATAAAAACATACACAAATGCAAGTTAACCAAGAAGCAAAAAAGAATGAGAGAACAAAAAGAAAATAAAAATGCAAATAACTATTAATGTATGCCTAACTGATTTTATTATTCAAAGTATAATAGATAAATATATAATAGGTTTAAAAGCATAATTGATAAATTCTCATTTCCTAATGAAAAATGGATCAAAGAAGACTGACCAAATGCCAATGTACCAATCAGAGGCCTAAAAAGAAAAGATGAGATCTTCAGAGCTTCTGTCCCTGAGTGAAGAGGATCTGTCAGTGAGTTGGTTACTCAGCTTTGAAGGAACTCATAATATGCTATTCTAAATAACTGTTGTAGTTCATTTTTTAAACATTATTTGTTATTTATTATTTAAATATATTCTAAGTTGGAAATTCTAAGTTAGAAATATCAAAATATTTATATGATTCTAATTTTTTTACATAAATAGCATAAAAACCTGAATAATTTACCAATTCATGCCTTCTTAATTTTCCCTTCCTGTAGAAAGTGTCATCTTTTGGTTGATCACCAGCGTACTACCATTTACTATATTGTAGAAATAGGGTCTAGGAAAGATATGCAATTCTCTATAACATCGGAATCATAAACTCGCAAGTATAATGCGACAGATTGTTGTATTTTTAACTGTTTTCTCTTTTATTTAGTACTTCCTATTTCTACATTCTATGAAATTTCATTCTCACCTGATGACTTTATACACCTGGACTGGGACCTTACCTGAGCAGGTCACTCCAGCATCATCACCATGATCACAGTTGTGTTGTCCCCATTTTCCATGTTGACACTTTAAGAGATCTAATTCTTTCCCATTGCAATTAAAATTACTGAGCCAAATATGTCGGGATCCACGTCCAAAATGAGCCTTCTGATGAGCCTGTATGGCATTTCCACATCCTAGCTGTTTGCACACCACTGTGGCATCTTTATGGTCCCAATCTTGGTCACACACTGTCCCCCATTTTAACTGGTAAAAAATTTCCACTCTTCCCATACACTGGTGTTGTCCATTAACTAGCCTTATCAAGGTGTTTGCTCCATCTGGAAGAGAGAAATAGACCTGGTTACAAGAGGGAGCAAGGTCTCTTAGGAGCCTAGGCATGCTGTTTTCCTCTATACCTGGGGGATAAAGATGAGAAGATAACCATTTCCTGATTTCTATGATCAGAAGATCTATTTTACCTTTTTTTTGGTCATAATACAAAGTTTATTGTCTACCTTTCTCTGTGTACTTATATTTTACAATACATAGGAAAATATTAAAGAATTTACTAGCTTAAAAAAAACAAGGAGTCAGTTTTTTATTTATTTTTTAAAACCCTTACCTTCTTTCTTAGAATCAATATTATGGTTTGGTTCCAAGGCAGAAGAGCAGTAAGGGATAGGTGATTGGAATCAAGTAACTTGAACAGGGTCTCATTGCTTGGAAGTATCTAAAGCTGGATTTGAACCTAGGAGCTCTCTTCTCCAGGCTTGGTGCTCTATGCACTACCTACCTTCCCTGAGTAAGTTCTTTATAAAAAATAATGGGAGGGAATGTCACTTAGCATTATTTACATTTTTAAAAAATCTCATTTTGGTGTGGCTGAGCCATAGTGGAGTAGAGCCAGTTGTGGATTATTGATCAGGAAGTGGGAATAGGCTCCCTATGTGGGGGAATTTTGATTGTCTTATAGGACTCTGCAAGAGGGCAAGAGACAGCCAAGGACATGCCTGTAACACAATAAAAAGATCAATAGAAGAACCTGTTTCTGGTCTGGTGTGCTGGTACTTTCAGTAACCACAGCAATGATCTATCAGAGCCTACAGTGCAGATGCACAACGTGGGGACTATTGGGCAGAAAATTGTATGCCCTCCTCTGGTTAGTCTTCAAGATAGAGTGATCCTTCAGGCATAACAAAGTATAGAAAGGGAGAAAGGCACCTCTGTGCCTCTGGGAGGCCCATATCTCCATAGGGAAGCCTCCTCCTCCTCCATCCTGGAGATCTTTTCTATCCATCCAAGGATATCCTGCTCTGCTCTTCAATCTTTCCTGCTAAAAGTAAACCTAGAGGTGATTAGATAAGTGGAATAAAATAAATAAGAATAAATAAGAACCTTTGCAGCCTAGATACAACTGTAAGGAAAACATAACATATAGACAAATATAATAGTTAACCAATGAAGAAAGAGAATAAAAGGAAATATGGAAGAGATACTCATAAGCTGTTAGGAAATTTTGCATTGAAATATATGTGTTAAAATATAAATAGACAAAAAACTGGTTTTGTTGTTCAAGGAGCAAAACAGTTATTAGATTTAGTTTAATAATTATTATAATACCAAGTAAAGAAATTCCAAATGCTTAATTGTTCGTCAGAGTTGTATTACTAAAGAAAAGCCAGAATTACAAATGGCAATTAATAAAGCATTTAGAATGTGAGGAATGATTCTAAACCCCCAAAGAGCATTCCCGTTTATTCTTGTCCTGATAGGCTGCCCTAGGGTATGCTTGTATATTTGACCCCAGTTCTAAGTATGTAAACTTCAAAAGTTGAAGTTTAGTACAAAAACAAGCAAAAAATTGTTTCTATTTATACTTATCTAACATTTTAAATTGAACAAATAGAGAAGAATGAAAAACTGGACTTAATGTAGTTTTAATAAAGAGATGTATATTTTAAACAGAACCACCATCAAGTGTATCATGTACTAATCCAAGCTTTCTCCATTATTCATTGAAGTGGAAAGTATCACCAATTGATTCTCAATGCACCATCATTTACCTTATTAAAGTCAATCAAAATAAAGGAATAGGACGGAGAAAGTATTAATCAGTTTCTACAAAAACCAAGATTGCAAATCCATACGTGTGAAGTGACAGAAATGTCTTTGGTTCTGTTCCTGTCCAGACACTACAATATTTTATGCTTGCTTGATGTCTGAAGATAATTTAATTAAACCTTACCTAAGCAGGTCACTCCAGCATCACCTTCATGGTCACAGTTGTGTTGTCCCCATTCTCTGTGTTGACACTCTGAAAGATCTAGCTCTTTCCCCTTGCAGGCAACATCATCAAGCCAAATGCGTCCAGATCCTTTTCCAAAGTGGGCTTTTTTATGAGCTTTCATGATATTTCCACATCGAAGCTGTATACAGACTGTTCTGGCATCCTGATTGTCCCAGCCATTATCACATACCGTTCCCCACTCTCCATTATGAAACACTTCCAATCTCCCCTCACAGCGGTTCTTTCCATTCACCAGCCTCAATTTCATATCTGCTCCAACTGAAACAGAGAAATAGTTTGGAATTACAAAAGGGATATCAGAGGGTAAAGCCAAGATAGTAGAGAAGAACCACAGACCATCTGATCTCTACCAAATTACCTTCTAAGTAACTAAGATATAATGCCTCAAAATGAATTGTGGAGCAGCACAACCTACAAAAAGGCAGGATAAAATAATTTTTCAACCCCCAAAATTTAGAAGGCAAGTATGAGAGATTTATTACACAGAGGTGGAAGTGGATCACAAAGCAGCATGCCAAGGCAGACCCCACCAACACAGCAGCCCTTGGGGGTGCCTGAATCAGCCACAAAGTTTTCCAGAGCTGTAAGCCACAGACAGTGAATTGAGGTTAGACAAGTGCTTAAAAGGAGATTACATGGGTCCCTTTGCTAGCTCTGGGTGCAAGATTCTTTTTTTTTTTATTATTATTTTAATTAATTAATTTATTTTATTTAGGCTAGTTTCCCATGGTTACATGATTCATGTTCTTTCCCTTGCCTCCTCCCTCCCTTTCCCATAGCCATGAGCAATTATACTAGGTTTTACATGTATCATTGATCAAGACCTACTTCTATATTATTAATATTTGCACTAGGATGATCCTTTAGAGTGAACATCCCCAATCATATCCCCATCGATCCATGTGATCAAGCAAATGTTTTTCTTCTGTGTTTCTGCTCCCACAGTTCTTCCTCTGAATGCAGATAGTGTTCTTTCTCATAAGTCCCTCAGAATTGTCCTGTATCGTTGCATTGCTGTTAGTAGAGAAGTCTATTACATTCGATTTTACCACAGTGTTTCAGTCTCTGTGCACAATGTTCTACTGGTGCTGCTCCTTTCATTCTGCATCAATTCTTGGAGGTTGTTGCAGTTCACGTGGAATTCCTCCAGTTCATTATTTCTTTGAACATAATAGTATTCCATCACCAGCAGATACCATAATTTGTTCATCCATTGCCCAATCGAAGGGCATCCCCTCATTTTCCAATTTTTTGCCACCACAAAGAGCACAACTATAAATATTTTGTGCAAGTCTTTTTCCTTATTATAAAAAGATAAATTCTTGATCACCCTACTGTAAATATGGAAATGGGTTTTGAATAATGATACATGTGTAACCCATGCTTGTCAGCTTTGAGAGGGGACAAGAAAGAGCAGGAGGGACAGGAAAGATCATGAATCATGTAACAATGGAAAAATATTCTAAATTTAAAAAAAATTTTTTTAAAGAGAGATAAATTCTTTTGATTTCAGAGGACCTAGGAACTCTTTCCCTGTGATAAGGAGGGACTGATTCAAGACTCAAAATAATATCTAGCATTTCTATAGTGGTTTTAGTTGTGCAAAGCACTTTACATCTATTCATTATATTTAATATTGAGACAGAAGTGTTTGTCTATAAAGATCATAGAAAATGCCTCGTTAGGTAATGGAAAATGACACTGACAGCAGAGTGGGAAATGGGGAATACAGTCCATGGTTTATGCCAGGATCAGGAACCAACTTAATCACTACCTATACTGTTGGTTCTAGGCTTTGTACTCTCAGAGAAGTACAAGACTGTGGGAGCTGGAAATACTGAGATTTAACAGAGGAGCAGTCAATCAGGAGCACCTCCATCAGGAAAGGCAGGCTTTCTATAAATCAAGAGAATTATAAATCTCCCCCAATTCTGGAATTCATTTCCCATGCCTATCCAGGTTCCTGAATGCTCCCAGACTTCAAACAATTTAATCCATAAATCATTTAAACTACCAAATCAACAAATTCAGGGCCATTTTGTGGTGCCTGCCCCAAGGTGTCATCTGAGCTGCCAATGGATTGGCCAAGAGGAGAGACTCTGGGGTCAATACCAGCTCTGCTTCTCACTCTCCATATCAGGGAATGTGGAGGCATCAGGTCACATTACATATTCTAAAATTTATCATCTGTAAAATGTAAAAAAGGAGTGATGTGCCCCTTGTACCGGGGGCAGTTCAGAGTGAGGAGGACAGAACTTCCTTCCTCTGCAGCTAGATACCCGGAAAAAATTTTCAGTTAAGCAAGAGGTGCAGTCCTTGCCCACAGGCAGAGTGGCACAGGCTGAATCTGCACAAGCCCTAGACTGGGGCTCAGGAAGAGGCAACAGATAGGATCTGGTCACAGTTGAAATCTCTCCCTCCCAATCACAGAAGCTACAAAATCTCTCCATTTTTTTTTCACTCACTAAAATAACCACCACCCAAGGGAAGCTAGGTGGTTCCCAGACTAGGAGATGGGAGGTTGTAGGTTCAAATTTGCCTTCAGATATTTCCTAATTGTGTGTCCCTGGGTAAGTCATTTAGCACACACACACACACACACACACACACACACACACACACACACACACACACACACTTTTTTAACCCCTTACTTTCCATCTTAGAATCAATACTATGTATTAGTTCAAGGCAGAAGAGTGGTAAGGGCTAGGCAATAGGTGGCTCAGTGGATTGAGAGCTAGGCCCAGAGATGGGTTCAAATCTGGCCTCAGACACTTCTTAGCTGTGTGACCCTGGGCTTCCTAACCCCCACCGCCTAGTCGGTACCACTCTTCTGCCTTGGAACCAATATACAGTATTGATTTTAAGACAGAAGGTAAGGGTTTGTTTTTTTAAAGATAAAAAAGAAGAAAAGAAATCAGAAAGGAGTAAGTTTTTTTTTTTGTTTGAAATGACATTGCAATCAATTTCAACATACATATATAGATTTGTGAATTGTGAGGTCAGGACAGTATTCTAGCAAAAATATATCTTAACAACAACAGCAGCAGCAACAGCAACAGCAACAGCAACAGCAACAGCAACAGCAACAGCAACAAAACTGATTCTAGATAGAGAGCCAGGCCCAGAAAGGAGGTCCTGGGTCCAGATATGGCTTCAAACACTTCCTAACTGTGTTACCCTGAGCAAGCCTAACCCTTACCTCTCTTCTGCCTTGGAATCAATACATAGTATTGATTCTAAGACAGAATGTAAGAATTTTTTTTAAAAAGGCTGGTTCTGAGACCAAAAACCATCTTTGAAAAATCCTCTCTGACTCTTTTCCGGGAGGCCCCCCAAAAAAGATGATCTCAGACACTGAGTTTCTCTTCCTCTTAAAAAATAAAAAAATAGATGACTAAAATGTCATTTGGGCTTCATGGTTCTCATCACACCTTTCCCTAAAGTCCAGCAGCCCCGTTTAACTCACCCCAATTTCTCTCTTACTTCAGGTCCTTTAAAGGAAGGAGAGTCAAATCTTACCTGGCGTTGTCCCTAGGAAACCAAACCAAAGGACTATTAACCTGTGAGCAGTAGGAGGTCTCTTTGGGGCCATCCTGACCATCACCAGTCCTCTTGCAGTCTTGAAAGCACCATCCCCTGCTAGAGTCACCCCAGAGCACCAAATGTGGGAGATCCAGCAACAGGAGAATATATAGATTCAGCCCCTGGTTGCACCACCTAGGCTGAGAGCCAATAGAAACCTCTTTTACCCTTTGAAGTAGGATCAGAGATTCGATCTACCATAGTCTGAAATGCAAATTCCAATTAAATTCTTGCCCCTGAACATCTACTCATATAAGAGACTTTTGTGACCAGGGTTCTGTCTCTAGGAATCAGAGAAATGTCTCTAGGCTTGGAAGAAAAAACATACATTGAAATATGTATGTTGGGGGCAGCTGGATAGCTCAGTGGATGGAAAGCCTGAGACCTGGGTTTAAATCTGACTCCTGACACTTCCTTGCTGTGTGACCCTGGGCAAGTCACAAAACCTCCATTTCCTAGCCCTTACCATTCATTCTTCTGCTTTGGAATCAAGAGAGAGTATTGATTCCAAGACAGAAAATAAGGGAAAACCTTAGAAAGAAGAAGAAAAAAATACGTGTTGCTGTTACTCCCACGTGGAGGGATTGTCTCATTTTATCAACATGTCAATATTAATTTTATTTCAATCACAAATATTTAAAAAGGAAGAAAACTGGTTCTGGGACCAAAAACCATCTTTGAAAAAAATCCTCTCTGACTCTTTTTGGGAAGGCCCCCCAAAAAGATTAGCTCAGACACTGAGCTTCTCTTCCTCTTAAAAAATAAAAAATAGATGACTAAAATGTCATTTGAGCTTTAGGATGCTCTTGAGAAATTAACAACTGGATAAACTTCCCCAACTGTTATAATCTTTGGGTCCTGTAGTGAATGCTTTGAGATTCAGGAAATAAATACCAGCATCATTAAAATAAAAGTTAACTAGCCAATGGAGGAGTGGATGAACTCAGGAAAAATCTGAGTTCAAACTCTGTCTCTTCTGCCTCTTTGCTATGTGATCCCATATAGATACATCAATTAGTGTCTTGGTCCTAATTTCCTAATATAGAATTTGTAGTGGCTACCCTACAAGGTTATTAGGTAGAGCTGAGTGAAATTATATAAGCAAAGATAACTACTGGAGTTGCTGAAACAAGCAGTGGAGTGCCTCTTTGATGATGGTCAATTCCCTGTCTTAGGAAATGTTAATTCAGAGGATGATTTGCAACATCTTGGAACATTTGAGATGGAATCAATGATCTAGTAAGAGTTTGGAGTTGATCACTTGTCAGGTATGTTTCAACACTAATACTCTACAGTTTTATGAAAAAATATTATAAATGTGTTTTTTTCAATCCAAGAAGGCAAGTCCAACTAATAAAAGAAAAGTTTCAGTCTTGCTTTTCCTTCCTTGACTTAAATAAATGTGT
This sequence comes from Gracilinanus agilis, assembly GCF_016433145.1. NCBI lineage: Eukaryota > Metazoa > Chordata > Mammalia > Didelphimorphia > Didelphidae > Gracilinanus > Gracilinanus agilis. The sequence continues at coordinate 258,076,979 of NC_058133.1, read as the reverse complement.
TTATTCCCTATTCCATATTCCTGATCTTCTGTGTAAACAGCATTTGATGGCACTGAGCCAAGCTAACAATATTAAGCTCACTATTTTCCTCATTGTGAGAGAAAAAAGGTGTGGTGTCTTTTAAACTCGGAATCTCAAAACTACTGAGAAAACAACAGTGAAGATAAATTTGGAAAATTTTGAATGACCCGTTAAGATATAGTCATGATTATGTGGAAAAGCAAAGGTATTAAAAAACCAAAAATAAAGCAGGGTAATTTGGAATCAAATGCCAAATAAATCCAGTGTTGAAAAAAATATCAAAACTATGCTCTGTATTTTAGACACGTTTGTCAGAAATCACTTTTATTAATTTAAAATTAATAAAATACCCAACCGATTTCTAGCTTACAGAGTTGTCCAAACTGAAATAGTTCCCCCATGCTCTATAATATATCTCAAAGATGACAGTCACAGGGTCTAAATATGATAAGAGATATGTTTGGTTTCCACATTTGATACATTTCCTATGCCTTAGCCCTTGTTCTTTCCTGAGAGGGAAAAGGTTGGAAAAGATTTTAGGCTAGAGATAATGTTACTTCTTAATATTTCAATTGAACTAAAAATCCAAAGTTTTAATAAACTTCCTCATTAGTAATATAAAAAATGAAGATGTTTGTAGTTTGTTTTGTTTCAACAAATGAAAAGAACTGTTGCATTTCTAATTGAAAGTGGTAAGATTTGTGGAAAAGGAAGTCATACATCCTATGTTCAGAGTTTGGTATTTGGGAACCATCCCAACTCTGGGCCTGTGACTCATAGCTCTTAATTCAGAACCTACAACCTTCAGGCCATCCTTACAATAGCGTGAATGTTAGGGGAAGTATGGGAAAGCATGGGTGGGGAAATGAGATTGACATTTTACTTTTTTCTTTCTTTCTTTTCAGTATTAAAGGACTCTTCATTTTCCTCTTAATTTTTTATCTTTTGCTTCACTGGTGCCTTTCTTACTGTTTTCAGTGTTCATAGAGAGTCATAAACTCGACAGAACCTTTAAATCCATGTTACTAGAAATCTCCATATTATTTGATTGACAAGGGAAATTTCCTCCATATGGTTCCCCATGCTTTTTTCCCCTTTAGAAGCTTCTTGTCAACAGTCAGGATTTCAGAATTAGCTCTTCTGGTCTTGGATTTCTCAGGGTAAAAGATATATGTGTGTCATCGAATGTAACCCATGACTTGAAGTATATTTGCTTAAGATTCTCCTCATTGGAAGAGACTGAGGAAGAAAGAGCTTGCTAATGTTTGAGATATAACTTGGCCCACCCTTCTCCAGGACAGTCTTCTATTTCTACCTTTGAGAGGACATAGAAATGACTGAAGGTGCTTCCTTCTTCACTTATCTATCGCCAAGAAAGGAATTAGTCTACAATTATATCCACCTACCACACTTAAATATTTCTAGTCTGGGGGTACAATATTTTGAGATTCTGAGTTAAAAAGACACCACACCTTTTTTTCTTTCACAAGGAGGAAAATAGTGAGCTTGATATTGTTAGCTTGGCTCAGTGCCATCAAATGCTGTTTACACAGAAGATCGTGAATATGGAATAGGGAATAAACACATTTATCTAAGCATAAGAGGAAACCGAAGTTAGAGATAAAATATAGATTAAGCTGTCAAAGAATATACACGAGTAAATGAGCACTTCAACTGAGAGCTAGATAAGATTTCAGCTTAAACAAGAAGAAACTGAACTGTCTCATCCCAAAGGGGGGAAATCTATTCTCAGCAGTCTCTAGGGGTGCAAGTGCTGTGAAGCAGAGGAAGCAGGGATTCTGACTCTTTCCCACATGACTAAAGCTCTACAGGGGTTCCCATTTATTCAGTCTATACCTTCTCTTTTAACCTCCTCCTTCAAGGTCCTCTCTTAAAGCATCCAAAAAACTGTGCCCATTTATACAGATCTACAGCATAGGAGACTCAGTGAGGCCTCTTAGCTAATCAAGAGTCATGTCTCCAAGGGATTAAATGCAAAAGGCTGTCCATAACCATAGAAGAAACAGATGGAATTCACACGCAGATTGAAGCATATTCTTCCCTTTATTTCCTCCATGAAATTTTTCTTTGGTGAAAGCAATAAGTGTCTTTTTTTTTTACAATATGACAAACATGCCCACCCTTACCAATCTTCCATCTATGACAATACACCGAAGTACAAGGGTTTAAAAAAAAGAAAAGAAAAAAAAAGACTTAAAAAAATTGTATCAACATCAAATCTGTAAAAAATAAAAATAATAAAAAGAGGAAAAAACCCATCTCCTTGTCAGGGCAATTAGTTTTTTCCCAGGCTTTTTTTATTTGCTTTTTGCATTTGTAATTACACAAAATATTGGGTGAGGGAGAGGGAAGAGTCATGCCTCTGATTGTACACACAACCCAAGATTGCCTCTTAGGAAAAGCATTTTCGGCTTGAGTAAAAGTAGGATTATGTTAGTAATGCACAATTTAGTAGACCTTTTTCTTAAGGAGCATTTTAACTCACAGTAGGGGAAACTCAGAAACCACTTAAGGTAGCAGCATGTAGGAACAGGATTAAGAAAAGGGAAAATAACACTTGTTCAGTTACTTGGACCTCAAATGTGATGGTCTTTTGGCTAGTGTAAGATCAATAGTTAAGAATTAGATGGTTCTATACTGATGCTATTCTAAGCCTCAGATACACACAGGAAGCATTAAAGCGGGCTTATAACAGAAAGACGTATGCAGAGAAGAGGAGAAATGGTGGTTGGCATATATGTGGTGGTGTTGCCAAAGCTTGTACCTTATTTGTTATTCAGAAACTTGCTTTTGGTTTTTTACACAGAGCACTGGGCAATCATATGATTATCAGATCAATAGATGCATGTATTTACCCGCCAGGTGGCACTCCAACTGTATTCATAAAACCAATCCTCTACCTCACTCCCCACTACCATCACCCCCACCCTGTCCAGCCTTCCACCTTCTTTAGTTTTCTTCAGACTAGCAGTCTCTACAGATAGAAATATGATCTGGAATGTGGGAAGCCAATAAGAGAATAGATAAAAATCTGAGACTCTTCTTTTGACCCCTTTTGTGATCCTTGTGATTTCTTATTGAAAAGTATAGAAGAAGAAGAAGAAGAAGAAGAAGAAGAAGAAGAAGAAGAAGAAGAAGAAGAAGAAGAAGAAGAAGAAGAAGAAGAAGAAGAAGAAATTATTCTTGCAGTCTCATCACATTTAAAAATTTTTTTAATTTATTTGTTTAATTCTTACATTAAAATACCCAGTTAACTCCCCCCTTTCCTCCCTTTCCCCATTAGAGAAGGCATCAATTGACACAAAAACCTATGTATATATAAAACTACGTCTTGCTTGTTTCTATATATCAGTTCTTTCTCTAGAGGTTCACATATACAAGTCATTCTTCAAACAGTATTTCTATTGCTATATGAAATGATCTCTTGTTTCTGCTTGTTTTACTCCTCATAATTTAATGTAGGTGTTTTCATGTTTTTTAATTTAATTTGCTCATTATTTCTTAGGGCACAGTAGTATTCCATCATAATCATACGCCACAACTTGTTTGTTCATTCCCCGGTTGATAGACGTTCCTTCAGTTTCCAGTTCTTTGCCACCAGAAAGAGAGCTGCTGTAAATATTTTAGAACATATAGGTTCTTTTTCTTTTCTCCCAATCATCTCAGGAAATGAACCTAACAGTTATATTGCTGGGGAAAAAAGGTATACACAGTTTTAAAATTCTTTGGATATAATTCCAGATTGTTCTCCAAAATAATTGGATTAGTTCATAGTTCCACCAATAGTGTATTTGTGTCCCTGTTTTCCCACATCAGCTCCAACATTTGTCATTTGCTTTTTTGTTATTTTATCTACTTTGATAGGTATAAAATGATATCTCAGAGTTACAGCCTCATCACATTAGGAGTTCCTCCGACTTCATTCTTCCTCTCAAAGGGCAGATGAGGAAGCAAAGTGTTCTGTAGACTTTAAAGGTATGCTCTAAGCCAAATGCTCTGAGGCAACTAGAGGAAAAAACTGCTTCCGTGGTATTGGCAAGCCTCCATTTGACAGAATTTACTCTAGAGTTCTTGGAATCTCTTTTACTCTGAACACTACCACAATGGCTGATCCCATCTACCTTCAGTTTCTGGTCTCACTACATTTCTCAGAATTTTCCAAGGGCTTCTTTTATTTCTCTCAGCATTGCCTTATTGACTACCTTCCCTTGCCTCTCCCATGCCCCATAACGTCACTTTGTTCCTCCTTTCCAAAATCTTTTTATTTCCAAGAATCTGGAAAAAATGGGCCTGGAATTTAGGATTAGGGTATGCAGATAGTCTAGTCCAGCTGCTTGGAGGAACTCAGTGACTTATCTCTGTCTTTTCTCTCATCCTTCTCTGGCTAAATTTCATGAAATATGAAGTAAAGTAGGCAGGTTAAACTTTCCCCCAGTCCCTACAAATCCAGCCTTTCTCTCACTATTGCAACAATTAATAACTTTCTCAAATCCACTGACAATGTAGATTTGTGAATCTCTATACAAACAGCTCTACTGAGTTCTCAGTTCTCATGTCTGAATAGTATGAAGTATATTTGAGTAGCTTTCATATCAGGGGAGTTCACAGAGATCATCAAAAGTTATGGCTCTAATAAAAGGATATGGGTTGGCACATAGGAAAATCCTGACAGTTTCCTATCTTTGCTATCAAAGGTAGGTATAGGCTAATATAAAAGGTCTGGTAGAAGTAAATTAGGATTTCAGGTATGTGATACAAGAGATTTTGATGGAGACTTTGGTGGAGTGTGTGCTATTAGCTAGTAAGAATTATACCATGTCTATAGCACAAGCATCCTTCCACAAACAAGCTCTACTGGTCTCAGAGATGCCTATCCTCATTTTATTTACAAACTGTCATATCTATCTCCCTATCTATCTTTTCAACATCTCTCTAACCTACTGAATCATCATTAACCAATTAATCTATTTGGTTGGCTGCACAAGCGAGAGATGGACTCTAGTCCACCAACTAGAATTTCTCTGCAAAGATCTGTGAGAGAAAATGGTCAATAACCATTCAGTGGAAGGTTATTATCTGCACTCATTAAAATCACAGCTTTTTTTGAAATACTAAAATAAGTTTGTGTGTTTGTAGACATACTTGTGTGCACAAGTATTTGAAGATTCATATATACAGTACCCAAAAATCTAGGGGGAAGTGCTTTATTGGATGTGTCTCAGAAACATGCTAGTAGATACTGGTAGATTTGGTACATTTGGGGCAAATAATCATTACCTAGCTTGTGGTATAGCTTTCAGTCATTGGATATTGGGAGGTATGTGACATGTCTACCATAAATTAGGGTGACAGAGAAACGTGGGTCCCTGGATCAGGAAGAGGAATTTAAAGAAAAGAGTCTCAGGGCCTTTAGATTGCTAGGTGGACTCTCATTTTTATTCTAATGAGCTTGGTACCTGTGGCTAAGAATCTCTTATAGGGAAAATGAGAGACCTCTCATTAGTCTCTGCTGTACCTCTGAAGAAATATAAATGAGAATTTCAACTGGTGTCCACTGGAGCCATATTTGGTTCATTGGGTATGTGTCTCTCCACACGTGTGCCCTGTTTCTTAAGATTTTGTTTTACTTTTTATTGCTGCTTTTCAATGAAAAAGAGTCAACCATCATACTGCTGACCTCTGTGTTTCATTAGTAGAAAGCAGTTAAGAAAAGGGAGAAGTGAAATGCCAAGGAGGGAAATAAAAGATTTTATATTACAACATATAATCACCAAGATGGTTTTCATATTTGGTGATGAGAACTATAGACGAGGTATTTATTGATTCATATTCTAACACTTGAGAGACAAAGAGAAAAACGTGGAACTAAATTCAACTCTAGATAAACTAAATTAGCAGTTTGATGAGAGCTAGGATGAACTGAAGGCGGCATGTGAGATGCCCCTGGGGCAGCTAGGTGGCATAATGGCTAGAACACCAGATCTGGATTCCAGAAGACCTGAGTTCAAATCTGGAATCAAATACTTACTAGTTTAATGACACTAGACAAGTCACTGAATACTGTTTGCCTCCATTTCTTCATCTGTAACATGAACATGAGAAATAAATGGCAGACTCTAGTATCTTTGCTAAGAAAACCCAAAACAGGGCCACAAAGAGTCAGGCACAATTGAAACAAATGAGCAATAGTGAGTTTTGCCATCTCAGGTCTTTTCCTTTCCCATAGTCTTCTCCCTAGTGGGTTTGAAAGAAAAGCTTCCCTCAGAGGCTGAGGCAAAGGAATGACCAGAGAGAAAGCAACAGCCAAGGGTAAAAGAGGGGAGAGGGAACAGGAAGACCATGGGAAAAGAGTAATATTGCCCAATGTGATAGCAGGGCCTCCCAGAAAAGGCATACATGAATCCTATATGGCTGTCTAGATGTGCAAGATTCTAATGACTTGGGGGGCAGGCAGCTGGGTAGCACAGTGGATTGAGAGCCAGGCCTAGAGACAGGAAGTCCTGGGTTCAAATCTGGCCGCAGACACTTCCCAGCTGTGTGACCCTGGACAAGTCACTTGACCTCCATTGCGTACCCTTACCATTCTTCTGCCCTGGAGCCAATACTCAGTATTGACTCCAAGACGAAAGGTAAGGGTTAAAAAAAAAGATTCTAGTGACTTACTATGTATTATAATGTTATCCAGCTTTTTCATATAAGTGCATTCTTCTGTATCATTGACATATGTCTATGAGTATATAATAGGTACTTCAGATGTGCCCATTTAAAGAATAATATGTATGAATGGGCCATATCTCACAAAGCAATGAATAAAGTATAGTGAAAGGTGGGAGGGGAGATGGGGAGAGAGGTTTAAAGAGGCAGGGAAGAAGAAGGGCTGTGGGATGAGTTAACTTAATAGAAATATTTTTAAATTTAAGTCATAAGACTTTGGTTATAATGCAAATTGGGCCATAAGTTGATCTCTACACCAAAGGAGGTTTTTATGGAAGATAGCAGAAAAGATTGAAAAGAATTGGAAGCCCAGATTCAAAGTCTTCTGTTCAGCTGAGAGTTAACATGAGATTTCCATGTCAGGAGGAGTAGATAAGAAGACCAGCTCACATAGTCTGATAATTCAACAGAGAAGGTACTTCCCTAGAAAGATGTGTTCTTCATAGTCTAGAGAACATGCCTGGACTCTTCATAAAGCATTTTTAGTTCTAGAGAGTTGTCTGAGAAACCTTGAGCAAAGTTAAGAAGGCCAATCATTATATTAATTGAAGGGTAGCAAGACAAATGAAATCTTACTGTCGGTGATAGACTGGAAGAAAAGAGATTATGGAATAAGATATGGGTAAAGGAAGGCTTAGGTGAAAGGACATAGGAAAAGGGGAAAATAATAGGGACATTTTAGAATTAAAAATCTTGAAGGAGAAGCATTTTTGACAGAAGCAAAAATCTCACCTGGTGGGTTAGTTTGGGATAGTGGAAATGGTAGTCACAACATATAAAGGAGTGGAGAGAAAATCCTTTCCATTATCCTCTCAAGATATAGTGTTTGAGGGAAGGTGAGTTCAAAAACTATTTCAAATATCAGAGAAAACTGATTGCATTTCAATTCAATTCAATAAACATTTATTAAGAGACCCTATGTACTAAATCATCTTAAAGTGACATCTCAAGAATACCAATCTCAGCTTCATCATACCCAGCTTCTTCAGGGGACATCAGCAAGTCATACCCAACTCTGCAGTCATCTGATCCCCCAAAGAACTGAGGAAACTGACCTAGAATCAGTAAAGTAGAGCTAAATTTGTATTTAGCTGTGATTCAAGAAAAGAAAGGAGTCTTCTGTGATGCTACAGGTGGGTGAAAAAAATAGCTGCCACCATAAAGACCTGGGTGTACTCTTTTATCGGTTCATATACACCATTGCCAGGGAAGAAAGCAAGAATGGCAAGGGCTGAGAAAGGGCTATGGAAAGGCTTCTCTTTATATTGAGGGTGAATTGGATACAAAGGGAATGGGAGTCTGGAAGAGACAGCTCCAGAACCCCAGGGCTTTCTCATTTAGTTGCTTAGCAATATCAATATAGAGAATCCTCATTTTACTGACAAAATCATATGTATGTATATATGTATACACATGTATATTTTTAATAGAATATATATTTCTGTATATATATATATACATATGTACATATACCCTCACATATGTCACCCCCTCATCGTCCAAAGTAAGTTCACTCATAGCTAGAAATCTCACTCGTTAAGTTGGTGAGTCAACTGGGAACCACTCACCTATGCAGGCTTCACTGTACTTATCCCATTCATTGGAAAGCCTCATAGTACCCTCCTCATTCATTTGAGAGTCAGGGGGAATTTCAGGCCCAGACAGTTCTTCAGCATCATCATACCCATCACCTGGGGTATCATCAGCCCAACTTGAGATATCTGAGGAAGAAATGATAGTTTTGTTTTAACACCATTTTTCTGTGAGGGGATGTCCCTGTGCTTGTGAAAACAAAAGTATAATTTTGCTTTTTTTTAAAAAGACAGAAGGGAATGTCAAGGGGTATTCAAAGTTGAACTCAGCTGAAAAATAAGGTCATTCAGGGTTAGGATTAGGGTTAGGGGACCTGACCTTGCACTAGGGATCAGCAAGAGGTCAAGATAGGAGAGGGGACAAACTCTTCCTCATATAGGACAATGATTTCAGTGTCCTAAGTGTTATTTTTCTCTTCAGTTCTTTTAGCCTCAAAATTCTCCTCTTTTAATCTCTATAACTTTGCTTATCACTAGTCCCAGCTGCAAGGAGGAAATCACTTTGTCCAGAACCATCAATATTGTCATAATTCAATCCATGCTCCTCTGATGACAGTGATCCTGAGATAGAATACACAAGAGAGTAAACTGATTACCTGAATTATCTTCCAGATTCTGATACCTCTTTGATCATTATTCTGACCCTGAAATCAAATCCTAGGCCTCTCTCAGAAGCTTAGCCACCTGTCAAATCAAACCTGGCTCCCTTCTTACCTTTCTCTGAATCATTTCTCTTATCTCAATCCAAACCAATCTTGAATACATGAGTGCAGTCAAACAGAGAATATCATACTCCCATTAAGAGTGTTTCAAAAAGCTCAGCCTAGGAAGGTATGGCATGTCTTGGGTGAGGAGGAACTAAGCACCACAGAGTTCTATTTTAGCTGATGCCTTCCAGGGCAGAAAATTCTTTGGGAAATACCAGTCCTTGCCTGTAAGGCTTTTTCTTTCTCGTTACCCAGGGAAAGCATGGGTTGGTTTTCTTCTTTATTCCCCACCCCTATAGTATGGAAAGCTTGGAAGGGGCCTAGAGCGCAGGATCCAGAGATTGATAACCATCTGACAAAGGATGAGGACCTTTTGAGAAGCCCAGTTGTGTATACCTCCTGCACATCCTTCTCCCTTTGACACTCTGGACATGAACTATAAGCTTTAATTAGTATCAAAATCTATAGGATGAAAGCTCTGCCTGTACTTATTTATTGTGACTTTCTTCTCATCCCCAATAGTTTTCTTTCCAACATCTCACTCATTCTTTAGATTTTTTTTCTTATTTCTTTCCAGTTGAGAGAACAACATTGCCATCTACCACAAAAGGTATAATGCTCTGCCACCCCCTCACTCTCCCTTCCACTAACTTTGTCATCTGACAGCAGAAACTTTCTCTGGCCCAAGATTGATCCTGTGTGATTCTTTCTCTGGATCCTGCGCTCTAGGCCCCTATCACGTGAACATCTTCCTGTAATGCTCCATCCAAACAGCTTAGGAAGACTCTTAAATCTCTTAGTGCTTAAATTTTAAAAACTGAGTGCCCTGTACCTCAGAACTATTTGGAAAATTTTGAGCTAATTATCAACACCTTGTATAGTCTAGCTTTCATAGATTGAAAATTGGGAGGAAGATAAGATGATCACCATTAACCAAGATGATGTCACTGACAGAGAAACCCAAGTCATTAACTTAGTAAAAAGAGTCCAAAGAAAAGAAATTAAGAAAATTAGCTACCTGGACAGATACTTCTCTTTATTCTAGAGTTTGTCACCTGTGATACAGAATCTCCTGTGAGATTGAGGGGAGGCCCCATATATTCCCTCTCTTGAGGAGCAATTTTTGCTGGTGCTAAGGAAAGATTTTCTGCCTTTTCTAAAAAACCTGCAGAAGAAGCCAGCAGATGGGCTTTAAGCTAGAAGATCATGGCATCCCCTGCTTCACCCTTGAAGAGATAGCTGAGGATATCATCAGTCAGAAGTTTGAGGCCAGATGAGCCACATCTGGCAGAAGAGTACTTGGGTGAGGGAGTTGAGAAGAACCCAGCTGGTGGTACAGTCTCAGCCAGAGACTACAGCTGATCATTGTCTGATGGGGACTGTGTGTGTCATGCACTCATCCAGGGGAGAAAGCAAGAGACCAAAAAGGAGCAGGTCCAGAAGGAGAAGTATGTTGACAATATTGGGCAACAGCAGGGACCTTCTAGAATCAGAGGCATGAATTGCCCCAACATACATGTACCCTGTCTACACATGTGCCTCATATGTGCTCCCTTCTATGACTGCAATGCTGTCCCACATTCTCTCTAGATTCACATTTTCTCTACATACATCCTTCCATTTGAGTTCTCTATTTGTATCCACTCTTTCCACTAGTGCTATATGTTTTTGTGGGAGAATACTAAAAATTTATAAAGAAAATCTTCTCTTATTACTCTTCTTATTATGCCTTTTGATTAAATTCCTTTCTTTTGGACTAAATCTTCTGACTTCTGTTAGGTCTGCCACTCATTCAGATACTGAGTGAATATGGTTTCTTATGAAAGATAAATGTTTTAGTTGGGCATTGTTACGATTAAAAATGATAAAGACTGATATAATAATATAAATTAGTAGTTTAATTAAAGCCATGGCCATGCTGGTAAAATCATTAGACCACACGCCGGTAAGAATTCAAAACTGCCGCCCCAGCCATTATTGTTACCTCCACGCGCTCAGGTAGCTAAAGAGAGCTTACTTTCGGGTTTCCTCTCATTTTAAACTGTCCTCTGTGTGGTGACGCAGGCGTCCCCACGCCCAAAGAACCGGAACCGGAAACCCGTTGGACCACGGGAAATGTAGTTTGATAGTTCCCACGTGTCCATAGAAAATATATATATATACTTTTAAATGGCATTTCCCAAATTCCAATTAACAGCATCATGACCCATTGATATGGGGATAGAGACCCAAAGAGTACATTAAATTTGGGGTTCATTAGGTAAACTAATAATAATAATTACTTGCTTCCCAGTAAAATTCTATATTTGTTTTCCCAACATCAAAAAGTTACGATGTTTTTTGCCCTTCTTTGTAGTCTGAGAACTTAGTTCAGAGTCTCAGGCATAGAAAGCACTTTAAAAATGTAGGTTAAATGACTGAGGTGGAGTGACTAACTGATTTACTACTCTATCTCAAAGTTCAAGATAAGGTATCAGTTCTTACCCAGAATCCTCATATTTCTGCTTTGTCAGTGTGTTTCTTATTAATTAGAATAGCCATTGCTCTGCTAACCTACTCTACCTTTTAAAGAGTATATCTGTCATTAGAACAAGTAGCAAGAAGACTTTCAGTTATTCTGCATCCAGCAAAAATTTCAACAAATATATATCTGAATACTTGAAGTTCTTAATCAACAAGACATTCTTCTGCTGTGACAACTTTTGATGTTTTCTTTCCTCTTCCTCTATTTCTTCCCCTAAGCTGGATAACCTGCCTTACAATCAATCCCACCACAAAATCATTGCACTATCCATGAGTCTATGTGTTCTCCACTGTGTATTTTTCCCTCCAGTGCTTGAATTTATTTTTTTAAACCCTTACCTTCTGTTAGTATCAATGTAAGACAAAAGAGCAGCAAGGGCTAGGCGATCTGGGTTAAATGACTTGTTCTGGGTCACACAGCTAGAAAATGTCTGAGAACAGATTTGAACCCAGGTCCTCTTAACTTTAGGGCTGGTACTCTCTCTACCACTACCTAGCTGCTCCTAGTTCTTGAATTTCTAATACTACATCTTGCATCAAAATTGATTATTTTGAGTAAGCTGGGTATATCACCAAGAGAAAGTATAGCAAGAGAAGAGAACATAGGACTGACCCTTGGGGTATACACACAATTAGGGGTCAGGATATGAATGATGATCCAGCAAAGGAAACTAAGGAGTGGTGAAGCTAATAGGAATAGACCTAAGAAAGAGCAAAAATATAAAGTATCAGAGAGGAGAGAGTTTCCAAGCATACAGAAATATGAGGAAGAGAACATATAAATGCAAGGTGTGCAACCAGAGAGCATGCATGAGAAAAAGTGTGTGGCTCTGACCCTGTAAGGCTTTGGGTGATATTACTGTGTTCCCCCAGTACTGGAGACTGACTTGTCTCTCAGATCAGCAAGGTAAAGGAATCTTTAATGTTTACCTAAACTCTTAACACAGCCACAGATACATAAGATGCAAACGCAATCTCCCAGTAGGTGGAAACCCACAAGGACTTTTGTTCCTACCCTGATCGGCCAGGTCAGGATCAACAGGAATATGTTTATATAGTGATAATTGGTTTGGTTGGGTTTATAATTATACACAAATTCACCAATAATGTGTGTGACTTGCAGGTTTGTGAAGATGATCACAGAACTCTTAGACCATAGAAGTGTAGGATTTCCTGCTCTATAGCTCTGCTGTTGAGTCCCAGATCAGAAGACAAAGGATGATCTACTAGCACTCCAGTGCACCAGTTATGGGGTTTTTACCTCTCTGTGCTGATTGGGAAACCAGTAAATGAAAGTATTCTTGTTATTTCTCTCCCAACTTCAGGCAGAGCAGTGTGAATGTTCCTGTTTACAAAACTCTGACTTCTTTTCTCTGAAATGTCCTATATCTTCTGACATTTCTCACCTCTCCTGTCCTAGCTCAGTAAGGTATATGGCTAGGATAAACTCTGGGTAGGATAAACTCTGGGGCCACCTATACCTTAGAATTTTTCCAGCATAGAACAGGAAAGAACAGAAGCCCTGGGATTCATTCCCACTTATAGCTGCCTAGTAATAAAACAGCTTACTTTTATTTTGTGCTTTATGCTTAAAAATGCTTCAAAGGTAGCTAGGTCACTCAGTGTATAGAGAGCCAGGTCTGGAAATGGGAGGTCTTAGGTTTAAATCTTGACTCAAACACTTCCTAGATGTGTGACCTTGGGCAAGTCATTTAATCCCAATTGCCTAGTCCTTACCAATCTTCTGCCTTTGAACTTATGCTTAATATTCATTCTAAAACAGAAGGTAAGGATTTTAAAAAATAAAATGTTCCAAATATTTTACTTCATTGGTCTTTAATTTTATTATTTATTTTAATTTATTCTAATGTTATTCTATTTTAGTAATGACAACACCAGAAGAAAAGTAATTTGCTCTCTCTCTCTCATACACACACACACACACACACACACACACACACACACACACACACACACACACACGGTTAATTATATCTATGATATAGTTCATCTCCTGACTAAAAAAACAGAAATTTACTCAAGCCATATTGTAGTTGCTCAAAAGATAAAGTTTCCAGATCATATCACTTATTCGCCAGATAATCAATTGATCAATCAGGAATATTCATTTATTCATCAGTTTTCGTATGTGCAACACTGTTCTTGGTGCTGTGGAATTCTGAAGGTGTATGAGGCATAAGTCTAGCCCTTAAAGAGGCTTGAAGTCTAGTTGGAGAGACATGAGCCTCACATAGCAACCAACAAAATACTATGTGATTATCTGCTGAGTTGTGTAGTAAAAATTAAAAGTGCTATAGAACATCAAAGAGGAATACCAATGAGGAATAGTAGTATGAGGTGGTCAATTCTCCCACAGTCAGAACTAGAAGATCTGCCTCCTCAAAGTTCTGAGATTCCTCAGGACATTTGAGATATTTCCTATCTGATGCTCAAGCTTGCGCTGACTGTCCTTTCTCTCCCCACAAACTAATATATTATTTACTTTAAATGAAAGTAATTTGCCTTATGAACTCTTAGCACATCAAGAATATTTTAAAAAGAAGATTTACCATTGGTAATAACTAGATACAGAAACTCAACTGATTCCTTCTCCACTTTCAAAAAATGATAGTTTTAGTAAGTCCACTGCCAGTAATGAGAACAGAAAGCACTAATAAAATACCAGATTAGAAGAGCACAAAAGTATCAACATCATTTCCTAAACTTAGTCCTTACTGGGGTACATCAATTAAGGAGAAAATATTAGCAAGATAGAACTATCTCTTTACTTCCTTTTTTCCCATGGAAGTTTTTAGATAGAATTATAATTTGTGTAGAATCATAAACAAAATGTGTTTTTTATTCATCATGATCTCAACAATGTACACATTGGAGAAGTTGACCTAAGTGTAAAATTACCATGTCCTTGTATTCTCAGGGAGCATAGAAGAGAACAGAAAGAATAGAGGAGAGAAATGAATGTGGGATACACCATTTCACTCCCACATGCTCATTCCCAATGTCTACTCCAAATTAGACTTCTCATCTGCTTGCCTTCTTCAGACACCTTTCTTTTTTCCTCTCTAGGTAAAGAGAAAGAGAGAGAGAGAGAGAGAGAGAGAGAGAGAGAGAGAGAGAGAGAGAGAATTTCGTCATTTAATTCTTTTAGTCATGTTGATTTTTCATGACCCCATGTGGGTTTTTTGGGCAAAGATACTAGAGCAATTTGCCATTTCCTTCTTCAGCTCATTTACAGATGAGGAACTAAGGCAAATAGAGTTAAGTGACTTGCCCAGGGTCACACAGCTAGAAGGAGGAGGAAGAAGAGTAGAGAGATATAAAAACAGAGGAAGAGATGAAACTAGAGATGTACACACATATATGTAACACATAATATACACACATGTACATATATACTATATCTTCTATATATACATACTCTGTATGTGCATAAACAGTAAAGTATAATGTATTCTAAACTCCATGAAGTCAAGAATCTTGTGTTATTTATGAACTGAGTGCCATTCCTGACATCTAGCAGAACTGGCTTCATTGGATAAGTGAATGAATGAAATATGTACATACTGGATTTAAGCCTTAGAACATCTAGTTTAGAATTCAGATTCTGCCATTTCTAGTTCTGTGGTGCTAGATAAGTTACTTAACTTCTTTTCATCTCAGTTTTCTCATCTGTAAGATTGGAGCGGTAATATTTCCACTTCCTGCCCCTCAGATTAGCTTAAATAATGACATTTAACCCACAGTGACATAGTGAGGCTCGATAATATTACCCAGTGAGAAATAAGCTCAAAGGAACCTCCCCTTCTCCCACAATAGAAGGCTCCCTTGAATGGCCTTGCTAAGAGAATTCTTCCTGCTCAGAGGAATGAGAGGACCAGGGAATGAAAGGTTGTTCTCCAAAGACAGGTTCCTGAGTCCCTGGCTCTAGGTTGAAAACACTCCCTTCTGGGGCCATAGAAGAAAAGATGAAATATGAAGACCATAACATGTTAACTCTTGATGTGGCCAGGGATGCTTGAGGCACCTAGTCTAGTTGGAGAGCTAAGGACCCTGGGAAATCCTGAGACCATTCCCACACAAGCCCAGCAGCCTCACCAAGCCTAAGCTTTGATGTGAGATGGGAAGGGATGTGTTATATGGGTAGAGAAGGAGTTCTGTGAGGAATTAGGTTGCCTATAAAGGAACTGTCTCTCAGAATAGTAATTTAAGACCCCTATATACTCAATATCCTCTTTTATCTGGAGTTTTTTACCCAACTGTGTTTCAACCCTAAATATAAGCTATATTGTTTCCTCCATTTCTCCTGACTGCAAAGAAATGAAATGACCTAGGACTGTTTGTGAAATCAGGGCCTTTGCACAAAATTGACAAATACAAAGAAAGAAGAGAAGAACTTGAATCTCAGCCCTGGTACAATCTAAAGAAAGACATGGATTGTTTCTCCTTACTCTCTGTGTGATTTTGAATTGGAGGGGAATATCTCTGAGTCTCAGTTTCCTCATCTGTAAAATGAAGGGGCTATATTAGTTGGCCTCTATAGCACCGTCCTGTTTTAAAACTGTTATCCTATAAATTCTAAAATTTCTTTCTAAAAATTGTACTTACGAATCATGTAATCATGTAAAAAATATTCTAAATTAATTAAATAAAATTTTCAATGCAAAAAATATAAATAAATAAAATAAAAATAAAAATTGCACTTATGCCTTTTGCTTTTGCATTGCACTCATTTCTGAACAAATTGCTTCCACTACCTTTTCTATCCAGGGAATAGGGTAAAAAGTTTTATTTCAAGGCAAAAAAAAGTCTTTCAACAAAATCTTTTGTCACTTGTGCTCTCTCTGCTTTTATCCACTTTCTCCTGGACTCTGCACATACATGTGGAAGATCATGCCACAAAACTTCTAGGGGGAATGTTTTATACCAACTGCTACTTCCACAGCACCTTAATAAACACTCATTTATAAAAATCTGGCTAACCAACGGATACTAATTTTGAGTCATTAGGGAAGTGCAAGAGCACCGGGGAGGGCTAGTGAGCTATATAGTAATATTAGTCAGTCAGTCGTCTAGCACTTATTAAGTGATTATTATGTGCCAGGTGGCCCCTAGGCCTTCAGAAGTCCCTAAAACTCTGAGAGGACAAGTAACTATCTGCCTCCTGAGACCTTCCCATGTGAGTAGGAGCTGAAAGAACTTCAGATTATGTGCTACCAAAGAAAGTGTTTAATTTTGTTTAATATAACTTGCACACAGCCAGAATGCATGGTAAGGTAAATAGAACATTCTTTATTTAAACAAAACTTTCCAATTGCATGAGCACACTAAGCATACCAGACTTTAAACATTCAAAGAACTCAACAAAAATTCCTATTCTTATTGAAAGACAACTGAATATGCATGAGCCTCCTAACACTCTCTGGAGGCTTAAAGCTTAAAATATTAGTGTACCTTGATTCCTCAGGGCAAAAAATTACCGTGCCAGGAACAAAAACAACAAATTCAAGAATTGCCAGTGCTGTTTTCCTTTAGTATATTTGAAATTAAATTGAAATTCATACAGGGCAAGGATACTTGATAATTCCAAGCCTTAGCTGTTTTGTTTCCCCTGGCCTCAACTCCCAGTGAAGGGCTTTTTCACAGAGACCCCCTTGGTTCCAGGATTCTTGAAAGCAGTATTATAGAGCAACCACTAGATGGCAAAATTGGCAATGATTTGACAACAGTATTTGAAAAATTATAGTGGATTTACTTGAGTTATAAAAAAGTTTTCTATTTTCCATTTTATTTTAAATTACTTTAGGTGGTCAATTTATCTGTGATTCCAAATGTTCACTATTTGAGAAATGACAGAACCCAGGATAAACATAGATGCATAGATCAGAGGAACCTGGTCAATGAGACCTGTTAAGTCTATCCCCATTGATCATACATCAGGCTCCCATCAAAAAGAAACCACAGCCAAGGTGAATGATGAAGTTTCGAGATCCATGGAAGATTTGATGGGTTCAGGATAATGTGGACTGGAGGAACCCTTCGTACTGAACTTTAAAAACTTATAAAAGCAGGCTGGTCCTGATCCTTTAGAGAAGATCCAGAAAGAGTTATTCCCTGCCTAGAGACTAGGTTTTAATTCTTAGTCCATTAGGAAAAAAAACTGCTGCTTAACAGTGAGGGAAGAAAATACTGTACCAGCGTTCATTCTTGAGTTCATAAGGGCTTCTCAGGAGACCTTACTTGTTCATCAACTTTATCTACTGTCAGTTAAAAAAATCAATAGCACAAAGATACATTGAAAAAGATGTAACTAAAAGACAATTCATTTGAAGAAAATTTGGGACTTTTCAGTAATGGTAATTTGAGTTATGAGTATGATGTGGCAGATATTAATAATAGAAACTAATAATAGAAAAATTATTACAAGGGAGGAAATAGTATGTTGACATGGTAACAGTACATTTTGCAATATTACGTTCACTCTTAAGTGATTATATTAAGGGATGACATTCACTCTCAAAAGCATAGGAAAAGTAAGGGTATGGACACCAAGAAATCTTGCTAACTAATTTGTTGTGTGTATATGTATGTGGGGAAGGGGAGGTATTTGCCTCTTATTTTTGTATTTTTTTAAATGAAATGTCTCTTGCTTTAAATCTATGTATCATTTGGTCTGATCTGGAACAGAGATCCACTGGAATGGGATTGCAGAATGCGTGATTTAATCAATTTTGACTCAAATAGCATAGCAAATGGAGAAAACAGTAAGAATCCCTGAGTTTTGTGAGGAAGGGATAGGTTTCATTTAGATTGAGTTGCACAATGTTCAAATATCATTTCATATCTGCTAAAATATTCATATGGTCTCTTTGACCACAGTGTTCTCAATGCTGTATCTGCTTTCTCAAATCTCTCTTTCTGATGCTGTTCCTTTTCCTGTTTTCTTAGCTTCTTTAATCTTCGTGGTTACTACTGTTATTTATTTTTAAATTTTTTTTGGCCTTCTCTATGAGATGCTACAGCCCCAAGAGCTTTCTCCTTTTCCTTATCTTCCCCTCCAACCTGGAGTCACTCCTCTTCTTCACCAATTGGTTCTGTAGCCCTTCCAGGACTTATCCAGGAACATACCATTCCTTCATTTCTTTCGTCTGCTTCAACCACTGAAGACTCATCCTCTGATTTTACTAGAATGCATTTCCACCTACCATCTACTTCTTAAAACCCCTAGTTGCCTTCAAATTTTAGTTCAAGTTCCAACTCCTTCATGAGGTCTCTCCTGAAACCCCCAGCTAGTGTTTTTCTTTCCCCAAAACTGCCTTAAATTTATTTTATATGCACATTATATATACTAATATATCTATGTTGTGTCCTCTGATAAAATACTCATTAAGAGCAGTTTAAATTATTTTAATTATTCATTTTTTAAAACTTAATCTTACTTTTGATTCTCCATCATCTAGCAGAGTCTTAGCACTTACTAGGTGCTCCATAAAAGCTTGCTGATTGTTTGAAGTTATTCAAAGATGGACAGAACATATAGTATATAGATAGACTGAGGTAGACCTCAGGTTCTCTATATATATGGAACTAGCTACTTCTTTAAAGAAAGATACTTGCTTTGTCCTTTATAGGGTTAATTTTTTCTGTCAGCAAACACTTTCCCAAATATTTCTGTAGAGCTGAGGCACCAATCAAATGGGAGCACAGGGGCTGAAACATTCACCCCTCTTTGTTCTGTACCCAGCTATGAAACTGGGCTTCATTCAGTCCTGAGGTATTGGTCTCTGGTGAGAGAAACTCTTTTTTCACATTCTTCAGTTCATTAATATCCCCACTAGTTTGACTGAGGTGAGAAGAAGAAGAATATCACTTATAAGTCTATGTTCTCCCAAAGGAGGAGGACGAATAAAAGAAATGCTCAGTGTACTCTGGGATGAGTAGTTTATGTCTACACCCAAAGAAAAGATAAACATAAAGAATTATATCTTGTAGTATCAGAAATAACAAGATTTAGTAGTTTTACTTGTAACTATTGTTATGAATGGCTAGGAAATTAATATTTAAGTTTCATTAGAATACAAACAAGTTTTCAGGACCACCAATCAGCCATTTTATATTTTACTTTCGTTTAGGACTATTTGATCAAATGAACCAATCTTCTTTTGGGTGGCCATAAATTCTGATGCAGGAGTTTTCTTTGCCAGTAATCCACTCCTGCAGGTCTAGATATGTCCATTATTGCACACACACACACACACACACACACACACACACACACACACACACACAAGTTCAAAAAAGAACAAACCTATGGGAGAGGCAGACCAGACTCAGGCTTGCCTCGTGCTTACAGACGCATAGAAAATGGGATGGGAGATAGAAACATTCACTACTTTCTTTTGTCTATTAAGTTACCACTTGACACAATTCACACATCTAACAGCCTGAAAAGGAGAGAGGTTCATTTCTTTTGTTCCTCTACTGAATGATCAGTTCCTCCAACTCAGTAGCAAATTGTAGAATTCTTTATAATCTCCCATTGCAAGGCTCCTGGCCATGAATCCTTCATGGCCAGAAGTAGCCTCTCCCTGTCCCTCAAGGCTTGCCTAGAACTAGGAAAAAAAGTTGTAGGAGGAAAAGAAGCCTAAAGACTCCAACAAATAAAGATAAAATTCTTTCTCTAAAAAGGATCAGAGGATCAGAGATTTAGAATAGGAAGAGACTTTAGAGGCCATCCAGTCCAACTCCTTCATTTTACAAAATGAGAAAACTGAGGCTGAGAAATGTTAAGTAGCTTGCCCAGGGTCATATAATAGCTACTGTCTGCAACAACAACTTCCTGACTCGGAGTCCAATATTCTACCTCTTCTATCTGCTTCTGAAGCTTAGAGAATGCTCTTCTCAGGAGAGTAGAGACTTCAGAGTCCATATGCTAATGGATGAAAACAAGATCATGCATTTAGAGTAAAAGAAACCTTAAAAGTCTAGTCTGACCCCCTCATTTTATTGATGAAGCAAGTGATTAAGTTATTTAAGTGAGGTATGGTTAAGTGATTTGCCCAGGGTCATATAAGTTGAAAAGAGAAGAACCAGCATTTGATTCTAGGTCCTCTGATGAAGAGGAAGGTTGGCTCCAAGTGGCATAGTATTAGGAGCATAGGGTTATTTGGGAAACAGAAGCATCAACAGGAGCCCTCAAGTCCATAGACCCCTTCATAAATGGGGTTCCTGCAGCTGTGGTTTATGAGATGAAGAAAGCCACCCCAGGTACAGAGGAGTGACAAGACAAGGCATAGGGGTAAGAGGGAGAAAAAAGGGAAAGAAAAGGAAAGGGGATGGGAAGAAGGAAGGAGGAGGAGGGGAAGGAGAGGAGGAAGAAGAAGGAAAGGAAGGGAAGAGATGAGAGGAATGGAAGAAAGGGAGAAGAGAATGGTGAGGCGGAGGGGAAAGAGAAGAGCTATAGTAGTAGGCAGGCAGGGAGGTCGATGGGCTGCAAGTCTGGAGAGGCCAGGTGGTTTATCAGAAAAGAAAACTAAAGGTGCAGGAGAGAGGGAGGAAAGGAGGTTGGGGAGAGAGAGAGGGAGGGAGGGACAGAGAGAAAGGGGAAGGAAAAGGGAGAGAG
>NC_058133.1:258002427-258051636 GCF_016433145.1 Gracilinanus agilis | reverse complement strand
ACTTTGATTTTGATTTTTTATTTTCAGAGCGAACAAGAGAAATCATGTGTTATTTCTTCAATGAAAAAGAAAGAAAAAATGTATGTTGGCAAAATTGGACAGTTATTAGAGCTCTGAATTGACACAGACAGCTTTAATCTAATAATATTCTCTTGAATGATTCTTTAGATCTTCTCTGAGAGTTTCAGTTTTCTCATCTACAAAATTAAGAAACTGGAGAACATAGTCACTAAGGTCCCTTCCAATTCTAACAGCATCTGATTTGAGATAAAAGTCTTCCCAAATATTGTATAGTAAATTTGATTTTTATCATACCAAGATGGCCTTATCTTCCCAATCAGGGCTAATATTTGCAAGCAAACTGGACAGTTATCATATATTCAGCTGAGTTCTTGATGCATCCCCAGATAACCATGGCTCACTGTAAACTATGGGCAGGTAGAAACCCACAAGGCGTTGAAGTTCAGCTATAATTAGCTCTGATAAAATAAGCAGGATGTAAATATGTGTAGAGTTCAGTATGAGTGACTAAAATCACACATATAAATAATGTACGACTGGCAGTTATGTAACCTCTGAAAATAACTTGAAATGGAACTGATAGGGAAGTCAGTGATCATCTAGTCCAGGGGTTCTTAATCCGGAATCCACAATCCATGTAAAGATTCAAGGCATCTACACTTGCCTAGGAAGAAATTACATTTTTATTTTTTACTAAGCTTAGGTTTCCTTTGAAATTTTATGCATTTTGTTTTAGTTTTTTCAACTTTTACCTTCTGTCTTAGAATCAATACAAGTATTGGTTCCAAGGCAGAAGAGAGGTAAGGGTCAGACAATTGGGGTTAAGTGATTTGCCTAGAGACTCACAGCCAGGAAGTTATCTGAGGCCATATTCAAACCCAGATCTTTCTAACTCCAGGCCTGGCTTTCTATCTGCTGTGTTACCTAGCTGCCCCTGTTTTATCCTTTTTAAAGACATTATTCTGAAAAGGGATGCAATGGCTTGACCAGACTGCCTAAGGAATCCATCACACATACACCATTTAAAACCCCTAATATGGCCAACTCTAATATTTAAAAGTGAGGAAAATGTGTCCCAAAGAACTGAAATGGGTTGTCATGGAACAGACCCAGAATCCCTATCTTCTGAGGTTGTTAGAGATAACACAGAACTCTGACACTCATTCACTCTCTTCTCCATGATAGGGAGAAGTTCTCTGGGTTTTTGTGACCCTGCTCTCTCCCGGTACTTTTCCTACATGTCTAAATGCTGCTTTCCGGTCAGCTTTGCTGGATCCCCAGTGATATCACACCCATTAAGCACAGCTGTACCACAAGTTTATCTCCTGGCTTCTTTTTTCTTCTCTTTCTTCTATACTATTTTATCTGGTGATCTCATTAGTTCCCATAAATCTATCCTGTCTATGATATGGTTCTATTTTATTTATCCAGTCCTAACTTCTCTTCTGGCCTCTATTCTCACATTTCCAATTGCCTATTGGATATTTCAAATTGGATGTGTCATAAGGAACTTCAATTCAACAAAGTCAAAACTAAACTCATTATCTTTCCCCAAAAACTCTATAGAGGGCATCATCACCTTTCCTGTCATCCATTTTCCTTTAATCCTTTAATCCTCATTCTCTCTCACCCTATCCCTGTTCTAATAAGTTGACAAACCTTATAATTTCTGCCTTTGCAACATCTCTTATATATCTTCCATCTTTCCTTTGGCATTCCAAAATCCTGGTTCAGGCCTTCATAATCTCATACCTGAACTAATGCCAATGACCTGCTTTGGTCATTTGGTTTTGATCTCCCTGCCTCAAGTCTCTCCTCATTCCATTCTATTCTCCATTTAGCTATCAAATTGGTTTTCTGGACATTCAAGTCTGGCCATGTCAGTCCCAACATCTCTCAACTCTGGGAATTTTCACTTGCTGTTCTCCAAGTCTGCAACCTTCTCTCTCCTCATCTGTACTTCCTGGCTTCCTTCAAGTCTCAGCTAATATCCTGACTTCTGCCAGAAACCTTCTCCCGTCCTCCTTAATCTCATTGCCTTCCCTCTGAAATCACCTCTAATTTCCCCTGTCTATATCTTATTTTTACATAGTTTGCATGTTGCTCCTTGAGAATAGGTCCATCTTTTGCCTTTCTTTGTATCACCAGTTTTTATCAGTCTGGCAGGTGTGCTTAATGATTGCTAGTTGGCTGAGTAGCTTGGGATCATTAATGCTCCAAATTCCTCCCTCTTCCTTGTCTGTTGCCTCCAGTCTCTACCCTTTGACTTCTAAATCTTACTTCTATCTACAGTCTCTGACCTCCAGCATCCACTTCCACCTTCCAATCTCCACCCTCTGCTCTTTACCTCTAGCTTCCATCTTTGGCCTCCTCCTTCCTCTGATGTAATGTGTTGGTAAATGCATATATGACTAGAAATATCTGTCTTCACAGGATAGTTGGTATTATCTGTTATTTGATACCTCATTTCCTCTATTGCTTTTTTAATATTAAAATATTTCATCCATTTCATGGTTTCCCAAAAGTTTGCCTTTCTAACAACCATTAAAGGCAGCCAAGGAAAAATTTTTCCATGGGGGACTAATTGTCCTGAATCCTATCTCGACTCTCATTAGCCTGCATCTCACTTCAGAGGTTCTAACTCGTTTTGAATCCCAGTTCAGAGATTTTTCAATGACTCCATCCAAGGTCAGAGAACTACATTGAACCCCATCACAGATTGGATAGACTCTCTGATCCCCATCTCAATTCACAGAATATCAGTGACACTCATTCCATATCAGAAAAAACTTACTGACTCCTCTTCCATCTCTGAGACATATAGTGATTCACATTCCAGACCACAGACTCTCACTGACCTTCATCTTCATCTTCATCTCATCTCAACTGTCCCCGTCTCAGTTCGGAGATTACCATTGAACCCTATTTCAAATCAGAAATTCTCAAAGGTCTATCTCCATACAGAGATTCTCACTGAGCTCTATCTCACACCAAAGACTTATTTACACCCATATCAGTTCAGATACTACCTCTGATCCCTGCACCAGAGTAAATGCTCTCTGCCCCCTCTCCCAACCCAGAGACTCTTTATTATCCTCATCTCACCTCAGAGATTCTAATAACCTCCTCTCAGCAGACACTCCCATTGATTATTGCTTTGAGGCAATGAAAGAGAAAGGTTTTGTTCACATCACAAATTTCCACTGTCTTGGAGAATGTCAAGAAATAGTCTAGGCAGGGAAGGATAGAGTTCATAGCCAAGTCACAGACATTCTTTTATTTCTGTCACTCTCTAGTAGACCAGCCTCCCAAATCTTTCCCTACCCTGCTTCTAGTTTCTCCTGGTCTCTAGGGTACTTTGATGCCCAATGGCTCTTGGATCTGAGTGCATAAATCAATGGGTTGACCTATCACCATAGATATATGTATATGTGAGACAGAGAAGAGAGAGAAGGAAGGGAGAGATAGAGAGGGGGAAGAGAGAGAAAAGGAGGGAGATGGAGAGAGAGAGAGACAGACACACACAGACACACAGAGACAGACAGACACACAGAGACAGACAGACATACAGAGACAGAGACAGAGAAGACAGAGAAGGTGGAGAGAGAGACACACACACAGAGAGACTGAGAGAAAGAGATGAACAGAGAAGAGACAGATAGATAGAGAGAAAGACATGGAGGGAAGGAGAGGAGGGAGGGAAGGAGGGAGAGAGAGAGAGAGAGAGAGAGAGAGAGAGAGAGAGAGAGAGAGAGAGAGAGAGAGAGAGAGAGAGAGAATTAGTATCCATGTACCAAATGACTTTACAGCAAACTATCAATTGTGGTTATAGCTGTTTTAGTTGTTGGGAATAATTAAGTGGCACCAGCAGAAGGTATGGAGAAAAACTGTAATCATGCTTTTCTTTAGGCCCCTTAACAGAAGTTCCAAGGAGAGTGAGCCTGCAGGGAGTCACAGAAAAATCTAAAGTGACAACTACAAGTATTTTACCCAGTTACTTATATTGAGAATGTCCTTCTGAATTGAATATATAGCTTAGATTTCTTTTAAGTCTCCTTCTCTAAATTTTACAGGTATGCAGCACTACTTGGGTATTACTTGTCTTTATTTATTTCTAGAGATTGTAGGAGGCAGTTCAGGGAATTAGAATTACCTCTCTGTACCCAGTTGTGCCTCAGAGGAACTTGCAGGGATAGTGGCACAACTAGAGAGAAACTGGGATGTGTTGTCAAGCTTCTAGAACTCTAAGCAGTGCTCACTCAAATACAGAAAACAATGCTGGGTTGCCTGGAGAAAGGAGGATGCTGGATTTTTTGAGTCAGTGTCTAGCACCATGCTGGTGATAGGGATTCAAATATGAAAGGAACAGAAGGTGTTCCTGACACCCGAGTGAATTTTTAAATGAGGCCAGAGGTTAGCAGAGCCATTCAATGGCATGAGAAAGGTGTCAGAGTCGGGACAAACTTGTCTGGCACTGCATTCCAACTATAAAACAGAACTGTGCCCCTTCCATGATTGGGATGTCCTGATGGGCTTTCCTCTTTCATAGTGGCCCAGAGTCCATGGTAGAAGAAAGGTCCATCAGTGTCACCTGCTGGGAGAAGCAGAGATGTGCAAGTGGAACCTTAAGGAAGATTATAGCACATAGAAGTTAGTCAACTAAGAGGAAGAAAAAAACTATAACAGAGAATAAGCATGAGTGCCTAAAGTTCTTTGGTTCTCTGAGTACAGATATACCACTAACATTGGTGATTATTTTCTATCAGCTCTGATTTCAACTTGTAATAGATGGAAAATAAAGCTCTTTTGGTTAAATGTAATTATCCTATTATGTGGTACCTATGGCAGAGTTAATATTCCAATTCCAGTGCCTGGGGGACAGCCAGGGGTGGGGATGGGGAAAGGCATTGAGAATAAACCTCAAATCTCAGGATACAAGACCAGGGAGTGGCACTGGAATAGGAAGAAACTCATTTGAAATGTAGGAAGCTCTGTGGATCCCATCCCCTTTAATAAAAAATAGCTAGTAAACCCCCTTACTTACCCCATGGCTGCCCCACAAATGGCTTTCATGTAAAATATCCATGGTTGTTAAATAATCATTCCCCCTGGAGATCTGTCCTATACCCCTTTGGAACAGGCAACAAATCCTAGATCCTCTAACTTTTGGATAGAGAACATGTAATAGGTGAGGAACACTGTAGGTAGTCATTCCCCTTAACTAAAGACACCCAGGGTCAAAACCCTGATCGCTTTGTCCTAGTTACACCACATAGTGGAAAATCACATATGTTCATAATGGAACATAATGGAAACTCACAGATGTTCTGGATGGGAACAAGCCAAATGGAAATTCACTAAATTGTATTTAGATGCTTCATTTTATATGAGAATTTCTGACCTGAGAGAATAGTTTCTTTATCATTTACTTTACAGAAACATTTGTCCTGCATGGAAAAAGAGAAAAGGTATTTTTTAGAGCAAAAAAGATCTGCTGTCCAGGATCATTATGACTGGATTTTGTGATTGGAAACTAGTTGAATGGGAAACATAAAAAAGATGGTATCAATGGTATGCTATTTAACACCTTTCTGAGAACTCAGAACACATTTTTAAGTTTAATCTGCATTATTTACAATTTCTCCATAATTTTATTAGGTCTAGACAATCAAGACAAAAATCAATCAAACCCTGATTTGGAATGTTTGCCAATATCCAAGCTGCAAAAGCTCAAAATGAAAATTTAACAATCAGATTAAAAATAATCAGATTTAAAAATCAGATGATTTGAGCTAATTCTAACTCTGGGGTAGGGTGGATTAGGATGTAAGGATTTGTCAACTGCCAATCAGATAGGTAGAGCAGGGAGGCAGAAACCCCAAAAAAAGTTGGGAAACTTTGTCATGAAATATGCCAGACTTCATTCTGCAGTAATTATGGTTAAGATCAATGAATCAATCAATAAGAATTTAAGTATCTACTCTTTGCCAGGCACTGTGTTGGGTTCCGGGGATACAAAGACAAAGAATGAAAAAAATCCCTGTTTTCCAGGAGAATTAATTGGGCCTTGATTCAAGGGCCTATTATTCTTTTTATTTTTTTTAATTTCTTTTGCCAATTGATTCCATACAACCCCGCAACTCAGTCATACACCCTTAACTGAGAAATGTATTATTTAAAATTTTCCTCAGTGGGGTGTGTGTTAAGTTTTTATAATCATAATGTCTGAATTATAATCTATAATGCAAGTTAATTTTTACTCCTTTAGGAGTAATCTCAGGGTGGTAATGTGTGATTCTCAGAAGAAATTGTATATTTTATAATCTATTATGTAAAGTTTAAATTCTTTGAGAGTAATTTCAGGATAAGGATTGTGCCATCTCCCCACACCATGAAGATGCCTGAAGAGCCTTCACTGGATCATGATGATCCAAATATGAACTTTGGGGTGCAGTTGATTTGAACTATGGGGGTTGAATGAGTTGAATGCATTTATTTTGAATGGACACTTTATGCCAGAAAAGGGGACTGCCTCCTAAATGGCTTTTGTCAATGCACCAAACATTGGTTTTGTTCTTTCTCCCTTTTATTTCCCTTTTATCTCTAAATTATTGTAAACTCTAATTTGATTATGTTTTCATGATCCATTGGGGAGACTTATCTCCCATTTGAATGTATACTCTTATGCCAATAGGGGACTGCCCCAAATTGGCTTTTTGTCAATGTGGCTAGCTTTTATCCTCTTTTCTTTTGGTTTAAGATCCACCAAAAAAGACCAGTCTTTTTCACTGGATCTCAGTGGGGTAATGTGTTAGTTAAAATCACTTGGCGTTCTATTTGGAAATATTGAGCCTCAAGATATGTAGTGTTTGACAAACTTCCTGTGGACATGTGGGGGACTTTGGGACTACATTTTCCATGATCCAATGGGTTTCCGATTTCTGACGGGATGATGTCAGAGAACAGGAACCAACGTAGAGGGCAGCTCAGCTTATTCGCAGGTCGGGCTTGAGATGACCTCTTTGGCTACATAGACAAGATGGGCACTGGCGGTATTTTTTGAATAGCTTTTACCAGGTGCATGGTCTTACATATGTTTTTTTTATCAACATGGCCATGGCAATTAAAATATTATTTTCTCTTATAATATCAACCTTTATCATTTTTAATCATTACAGAACTTTATATACAACAACAGAAATATTTTTGAAGAATAATTGTGAATGTCCATCTCCTGAGACAGAACTGATAAACAGAAACAAGCAAGACCTTGTTTTATATATAAATATATCTTTTTGCCAAATGATACTTTCTCTAATGCAGAGAGGAGAAGGAGAATGGGAGATGCCCGGGAATTTTAATGTAACAAACAAACTAATTAATATAGAAAAGGAAAAGGACACAGCCATGTCTGTCATTGGAAAGAGTCTGGGGATATCAAGTGATGTGATCTTTAAGCAAGAGGATGAATAAGGTGCAGAGATGGTCCTCTGAGGGGATTTCTCAGACTTGGTATGCCCAGGTGACACTATCCTCTTGTCACTTCTCTTAAGTCCAAGCAAGGCCACTTAATCTTTACCTTTTCTATAGCAGAGTAATTCAAATGATGCAGGCAAGAATTGTGGATATTATAGAGATTGCAGGAGGTACCCTGAATTCCATCCTTGCTTCAGTTCTCATGGGCAGAAGAACTAGCCAGCAATCAATAAAGGTCTATTACTGCCTTTAGATTTTATAAACTGGAGGATAGGTTCTACTAAAACAGTACAAATAGATTGGGAGAATGCATTTCTTCAAACATTATTTTCACAAGACAGGCAAACAAGAAGAAATTATTAAATGTTTACTGTGTGCCAGGAACTATATTGAGTGCTTAGATTAAAATGCAAGCAAAAAGAAAGATAATTTCTTTCCTTGATGAATTTATATTTTAATAAGGGAAAGCAACACAAAAAAATGAACTTAAAAAGTGAGGGGGTAGGGGTAAAGAGGAACCCAACTGCTGGAGCATGGTGGCAAAGTCCAGAGAATCAGAGACACAACCAGGAAGGGAATGGAACAACTCACTAATGGAAAAAGAGGGCCAGCATGATGGAGGGATGTTCCAGGGTGAGAAGGTCCCAGGCACTGAGGGAAGTCCTAGGAAAAGAAAGCAGTTGAATCAAGGTGAAAATGTTAAGAAAATCAGAGGCACAGCCGTGAGGGGAAATGGATAGACATGAGTGGACAAGGGCTTTCACTGCCTTTCAGTATTTTGTCACTAGATGATTTATGCCTGTCTCAATCTAAAATGTTTACATGCAGGAGCAAGGTTCAAAGAAGTGAGTAGGGAGCATTTATTGCTCTCCAAAATGCTTTCATCAAACAATTCGGAACTATTTCTTCCCTAGATGAGATGATTCCTTTTCCTGGTTCAGCCAATTTTTAGTATTCACCACTTCCTGAAATAATTTTGTGCTCAACCTCTACATACCTTGTATTTACTTATTTGTATGCATGTATTCATGTATATGTAAGGAGAGAGAGAGAGAGAGATTATAAGAGATAGGAGAACTCAAGCTTTTAGGTGGGTGTGATGAATAAAGCTTTGGACTTGGAGCCAAGTAGACCTGAATTCAGATCCTACCTTAGATACTTACTAATTGTGTGACGCCAGAAAGATCATTTAACTTCTCTCTGCCTCGGTTTCCTCGTCTATAAAATGGAGATTATAGCACCTACCTTAAGGGCATCAACCATACAATATATGTTGACTCTTTGGAAACATTTTAAATAGATTTTTTCTAACTTGTTCACGTTTTTGATGTGTTGTTTATAGTAGGTGTTCAATAAATGCCCATCAATTGATTATTTGATTTGTTTTAACATTCACCTTTTACCTAAACTAGGGTTGGATTGCAAAATGCTTTTTTCATCTGAAAAGACTTGAAGGTGATTTTGAGTAGTACTTTTCTATTTTTCTGTTTCTTTCATGTCTTTATTCACATGCACAAGCACATACGAATTTCAAGAAGCACCAATCCATTGGAATAACTCCAAAATGAGGGAAATGTAGGTAGGTAGGTGGCTCAGTGGATGGAGTGCCTGAGCTACAAATGGGAGTCCTGGGTTCAAATCTGACCCCAGATACTTCCTAGCTATGTGGCCTTGAGCAAGTCACTTAACTCCCATTGCTTAGCCCTTACTGTTCTGCCTTGGAACTGATACTTAGCATTGGTTCTAAAGCAGAAGGTAAGGATTTTAATTTTTTTAATTTAAATGAGGGAGACTGATGGATAGGAAGAATTAGGATCCCAGTTGCATCTACCACTACATTAATAAAAATCACCTGGACAAATCATTTTCTTTTCTGGCCCTCAGTTTCTTTTTATGTAAAATGAGGGAGTTGTAGTAGATTATTTTGTGGTTAGTAATCTGAAAAAGATCTGGGAGCCTTAGAGGACTAAAAACCTAATATGAGTCACCAAAATGATATAGTACCCCCTAATGGTAACACAAACTTGGGAGAACTTAAGAAAAGCTTAATGTTCAGGACTATGTATATGATTATGTCATCGCTTTCTGCCCTGGACACTTGATAGCTGGTGATCTTTGATGATGGCTGGTATTGGGTTTAGTATTGCATTCACAGGTCCAGGATCTCTCCTCTGTAAGAAAAAACTTCTTAATCATTGAAGCTATGCAAATGTATAATGATATACTTTGGGAGTTAATGAGTGCCCTTCCACTATCTCCAGTTGAATAACCACTTTGGGGTATGTTGTAAAGCAGATTTTTACAAAGTTACAGATTGGAACTGATGGCCTCTGTGGTCCCTTCTAGCTCTCCAATTCTGCCTAGATCCCCTCCAGCTCTCATATTTGCAGAAGGGGTCAGTATTAACCTGGAGAATATGCAGGTAATTTTTTTTTTGGCACCATCTCTCCATCTTCTGACTCCACTGCTATTTTCAAATCTGGGCTTCCCTGAACAATCTTTTCTCTTCCCCTGAGTCAAAGGAAACAGGACTGTTGCTTCAAGCCCAAGTAAGTCTACTGGCAGGGTTCAGTCCAGAATATTGACTGGATTCTCTGTCCTGACCCAATCCCAGCACAAGAAAACTTTGGACTGGATGTAGCAAAACACAGCCAATCAGCACTTTTCTTGCTTTCCTTTTCCTGCAGAATTCATTCATTTTTGAAAGTAGGATTTATGCCCTTGGCACAAAATAACTCTTCCAGTCCACACTGGGGCCACACTCCTACAGAGAGAGAGTTGCCTTCCATGTGTCCAGTCTTCTACCCAGCACTTGACTCTCATGCTATACTTCAGAGAGGGGAAGGAAGGAAACACATTTGTGGGTTTGGGGATTTTGGGTGGGTTTTTTTGGTTGTGTTTTTGAAGGAAATAAAAAGCAATTGTTTTTCTCTCGCTTCAGTGTTCTCATTTCCTTTGTTTATCTCCTCAGTGATTTGAGTTTGGGTCTGGTTCTCACTAAAAGTCACTTCTGGAGAAGTTCAAGAAGACACCTTGCAAAAAGTTTGAAACTCTCCATACCATGGCAGTAGAGAAGTAGTGTGGAGCAGCAGAGTCAGTATCACTGGGCATGGAGTCAGGAGGTTGGAGCCTTGGCTTCAACATTTTACTAGCCATATTCCTTTGGGTGACTATGACTCACCCAAGTCTCTGAGCCTCATTTTCTTCATCTATAAAAGTGAAATAATGGCACCTACCCTTGTCACCTTTCAAAAGGTAATTGTGAAGGATCAATGTCAACAAAATCAATTAAATATTAAATATCTATTATGTGCTTAATGGGAATCTAAGTCATGAATTAGATCAGTGATGGGCAACCTTTTGAGCTTGGTGTGTCAAAATTCACCAAAAAACTGAGCATAACTCGGGTGGTGTGTTGCTTCGAGAAAAAAATCATAATTTTGCAATATTTATAGTTTAAATTTAGAAATGTATAATTGTAATATATAACTGTATTTAGTAAACCAAAATAGGTAAATTAATATAGGTAGAATTGTCATCTATAGTGCACAGAGTGTCTACACTACATTACAACAAATGTTTCATCCTTGGCATGTGGCCCCATACTTCTCTGTATGCGGTCACATGCAGCCACGTGTCATTGAAAATGGCTACGTGTGTCAGTGGTGACACACATCATAGGTTTATCATCACTGGATTAGATAGAGCACTGAACTGGGAATCAGGAAGACTCATTCATGAGTTCAAATTTGGTCTCAGATACTTACTAGCTGGGAGATTCTGGTCTTCACTTAACTCTGTTTGCCTCAAATTCATCTGTGAACTGAGCTGGAGAAAGAAATAGTAAACCACTCTAGTGCTTTGCCAAGAAAACCCTAAAATGGGGTCATAAAGAGTTGGACACGACTGTAACTACTACTACAAAATGTGCTTAACAGCAAACTGAACCAAAATAAAATTATTATAGCCATCATGTAACTTAGAAACTAGTAGAGATTATTTTAGGCTTATTTACTGAATCTATCCCTACTACTACTCTAAGAATCTTGGCTTTGAGATCAAAATTATGCAGTCAAGGCTCATGAGCTCATAGTTCCCTTAAATTTTCTCCCTCCCAGCCCAATAGTTATTGAAACACTTGACTTCACACAGTGTTCAAAAACAACTCTTGAACACTTAAATAGAGGTGATCACATGGATGACACATATCACAACCTGTCCATTCTCGCCTGTACTGTGTAATTCTTATATATGTCCTTGGCAGAAAATAGCCAAGAGAGGATTCTACCTCCTGGAGGTAGGGGTATCATTTTTTCTTAACAGGTAGAGGATTCCGTTGAAGCAACCAGGCTGCCTTTGTCCCTAGCTCTTACTACTTAACAAACGCATCTTCCTTTTCACTCATAATTCTTCCATTGCATCCTTTATGACAGGTGTCAAACCACAGAGTCATAAATACTTCAGATTGCAGGGAATCAGATCAAAATGTAATTGGGAAATATTTAATAAAATAATTCACAATATAATATCAAAAATCTTGATTTGTAGATTTTTAGGTCAATATGCAGCATACAGAGATTCTTATGGAAACTTTAATGGCCTTTCTATTTGAGTTTGACATCACCACTTTACAACATTTACCCTTTACTCTTGGTTTATAATGTGTACAGCCTACTTAAAACCACCATGTGCCCGCTCCTCTTTATCCTTTGGGTGATTCTCAAGCTTGGTTTCTTTTAAAACTCTAGTGTTTCCCCAGTTGATAAATGGTCAAAGGATATGAACAAGCAATTTTCAGATGAAGAAATTAAAACCATCAATAATCATATGAGAAAAATATTCTAAATCACTCCTAATTAGAAAAATGCAAATTAAAACAACACTGAGACACCACTTCACACCTATCAGACTGGTCAATATGGCAGTAAAGGGAAGTGGTAAATGTTGGAGGGGTTGTGAAATTGATCTGGTAATACTACTACAGCGTCTATATCCCAAAGAGATAATAAAAAATGGGAAAGGACCCACTTATACAAAAATATTTATTGTTGTTCTTTTTGTAGTGGCAAAGAATTTGAAATTGAAAGAGTGTCCATCAATTGGGGAATGGCTGAAAAAAACTGTGGTACCTGTTTGTGATGGAATACTATTGTGCTATAAGAAATGATAAGAAAGAATATTTCAAAAAAACCTGAAAAATCTGCAATAAGTGATGAAGAGCAAAACAAACAGAACTGGGAGATCATTGTACATGGTAGCAGCAATATTGTATGAAGATTATCTGTGAAAACTTGGCTACTCTCAGCAATGCACTGATCTGGGACAATCCTGAAGGACTTATGATGGGGAATGCTATCTACCTATAGAGAAAGAACTGCTGGAGTCATCTTTCACCTCAGTATATTTATGTTTTTATTTTGGGGTTTTGATGATTGTGTATGAGTTTGCTTTTACAACACTGACCAATATGGAATTATGTTTTGCATGATAATAAAAATGAAATTAAAAAAACTCTAGTGTTCCATGACTCACCATCATATAATTTGCACTGGATGCCATCCAACTTCTCAGAAAAAAACAAACTTTTTTTTAAAAAATAGCAAGATTATGATCTCAAGAAAGCATTAAAGACAAAGTACAAAATGTAATACCCCTAATTACCACTTCAGGGCAGCTAAGGTGGTGCATTGGATAGTGTCAGGCCTGGTGTCAGAAAGACCCTAGTTCAAATGTAACCAGACACTTCCTAGCTCTGTGACTCTGGAAAAATCACTTAACCCTCTGTGCCTCTGTATCCTCATTTGTAAAATGATCTGGAGAAGAAAATAGCAAGCCACTAATAGCTTTGCCAAAAAAATTCCAAATGGGGTTCCAGAGAGTCAAACATGACTGAAATGACTGAACAACAACAATTACCACCCCAAGCCATCATTCTTTCCTGTTCCCAATTCCCTTATAACTATAGCACCATTTGCTAGGCATTAGTTAGTCTTGCAAGCTAGGCAAGGTGCAGGGACAGGGTTTAAGACTTGCCATTTAGGTGCTATGACTTAATATATTATCATAATAATATATTATACTATTATTATTTATATATTAATAAAAATAAGTCATAATAGATTTAGATATGAAAGGTGATCTTAGAGACCACAAAATCCAACCCTTTATGGAGAGGAAAGCTATATTAGTTAATATTCTGAGACACAGACCACAGTTCATAGAGCAAAAGAGGCATACAGGGTTTATCCTTAGGATATTTGGGTTTAGGGATTTAGGGTTTGGGTTTGGGGTTTTGGTTTCCTTCCTTAATCCAAGAACTGGGTGTTGGGATTTCTGCTGCTAAAACAGATTTGTCATATTCATGGTCCTGAGGCTGCCTACAGCCAGAACCAAACTAGAAATATAATTAGGAAATGTTTAATAAAGTAAATAAAAATACTGCATAGATAATGTTACTTAGTGGGGTTTTTTAAGTCAGTATGTGGCCCAAAGATGCCTATTTCCACTTGGATTTGATTCCACTCTTCTGAAAGAAGGACTTTAAATGCAAAACCTCCTATGAAGATTTCATAGTTTCTGCTGGGCATGGTAGGTTTCAGGAAGACCAAACAATGAAGAAAATATAGCAGTCCTTTCCAGGACTCCACCTAAAACCACAAGCAGAGAGAAAATCCACTCCACCACTTCTACCCAAACCAGAGACCAGGTCCTGGAGGAACTTAGATCCTGGGACCTCACTCTACAGATCTGTGACTGTCCTTCCACCTCAATTCTGACTTTGTGCATGTAGGGTTCCCCAAACTCCTCCTCGCTGCTGCTCTCTAGCTCTGGCACCAGGAACCAAATGATAACTCTACCCATCCTGATCTCCCAGTATCTTGAGGTTTTTCATTTTCTAGGCATCTTCTCTGACCCTCCAAATCTGTCTCATTTTAGTTCCATTCTGTTCTTACCACTTAGCTCTCCATCTTATCTCCCATCTTCCATATTCCACAATATCATATGAAATTAACTCACTTCTCATGAAAAATGCACGGGATGTGCCCAATTCATTATCCCTGTAAGTTTCTAGCCCACAGTTCTGACCCGGCCACTACTCCCCTTTGATTTCTCCCCCATGATAATTTAAGTTCTGTGAGGATAGATGTTATTTTTGATTTCCGTACTTTTATCTCTAGCACTTAGCAAATAGTAAGTGCTTGATAAGCACATTATCCTTTTTTCGGTGACGTACTCAACAGAGTGGTACCTTGCAACGGAAACAACTACAATACTGGGTCACACAAAACAACAAATACAGCAATACTGGGCCACAACCACCAATGCCCAACAGAAATTATGTAAACAGCAGAGATTACTCAGCAGGCCAAAAAGACTATAAGAGGAGAGGGGAGGTTCAGTGGGAACAGCACAGTAATAATACATTGACAGAGACATTAGCAATCACTTAGCAGTGGAGAGAAGTTGCCTCAGTTTCCTTGCCTGTAAAATGAGCTGGAGAACACAGGAGATACTCCAGTATCTTGGCCAAGAAAACCCCAAATGGGGTCGTGAAGAGTTGGACATACTTGAAGTGACTGAACAACAACACCCAAATAGTAACTCCAGCCATTCTGATCTCCTGATATCTTGAGCCTTTACATTTTCTACACATCTGGATTTTTAATGAAAAGTGAATTAATTTCATATCATATTGTGGAAAATGGAAGATGGGAGATAAGATGGAGAGCTAAGTGATAAGAACAGAATGGAACTAAAATGAGACAGATTTGGAGGGTCAGAGAACATTAAACATCCATAGGGATTACCAGTCAATTGGCATTCGCTGAATTTCTATGAGTTCACAGGTGTTCTGACAATACAACTGAATGTTCCTACTTGCAAAAAGTGACCTTTATGGAACAGAACATATGAAAAATTGTGAACAGTCAGTCACTAACCTCAGCCTACTTGTCAATCATTAATCTGACTGGAAACTCTTCCCGTTGTTCCCATTGTTGTTTCAGTCACTTAAAGCTCAATGTCATAATAAATATAAATATATCTATTACATATATATTAGATATAATATAAAATAAATAGAAATAGAAATAAATATTAAAAATATTAAAACTAAAAATATAATAAAAACTAAATATTACACAAATTAGAAAAAATGTGTGGCAATATCAAACTCATCTATGAAGTTAAAGTTAATTTTCTAAGTGGATATCTGTTCATGTGAGCCATAAACTTTTATTTCTAAATTGAAAACTCTCCTTCCATTGAAGCCCTACCCTAACTCTATCTTTGATATTATTCAGTCATTTCAGGTATATCTGACTCTTTGTAACCCAATTAGGGATTTTCTTGGCAAAGATACTGGAGTGGTTTTCTGTTTCCTTCTCCAGCTCATTTGACAGATGAGGAAACTTGGGCAGACTTAAGTACCTTGCCCAGGGTCACATAGCTAGTAAGTGTCTGAGGCTCAATTTGAACTCATATCTTCCAGATTTCAGGCATAGTGCTCTTTCCACTGTGCCAACTAGCCGCCTAGCTATGTCTTTAAAGATAAGAAATGGGCAGTGAGTTAGGCTTAGTGAATTGAGAGCCAGGTTTAGAGAACAGAGGTCATGGGTTCAAGTCTAGAGTCAGATGTGTGATTGGGCAAGTCATTTAAATCCCTATTGACATCATTACTGCTCTTAGAACCAATGTGCAATATTGATTCTAAAACAGAAAGTCAGGGATTTTTTTTAAGTAGTACAGTATTTCAGGCCAAATTTGAACCCAGGACCTCCTATCCAAGCCATCTAGTTGCCCTTCTAAAAGAGTATTAATAAGGAATAGAAAATAAGACTATTTACCTTTGACCTTTGGGATAAAGAGGATACAAATGATATATTTAGAAAATATTTAATTAACTCTATTTTGGTGGTTACCAAATGATTAGTCAAGTATTCAGGGAAGTTAAATACATGACTATGGAGGATCCAACCAGCCTTGAGACCAGGAATTGATTGGTAAATATTTAACTGGCTCTCTGGGGTAGGGGTGAGTAATGGGGGAATGTATGCAAGATACACTTTTATGTTTAATCTACATTGTTAACATTTTCTTCATCACTTTCTTAAGTCAAGAAATTAACAAAACGATAAAGCCCTAATTTGTAGCATCCTATGATTTCCACCATTTAAAATCTCACACTGAAAATTTAACAATTGGCACTCAAGAGCCTGTTTCAGTGGGTCCAAGATACCCCTTACCTTAGACTTCGGTTTCACTGAACTGAACTAAGTTGTTTAGAAATTTGGCCCAGGAGATTTTTGTCTTTGGCTCCTGGTTTTGACCTTTTATTGTCATGACTATCACAGATCACAGAACCCCGGCCCCTGGCACTGAGGCCACCATCTTCCTTGGTTTCTGAGTTCAGAGACCTGCAGCTCTAGATCCCCAGTCTCAGCATTTGTCCAAAACTGGTTTTCCAGCAGCTACCTTTCCCTAATAATCCTTGGCTCTATA
Source organism: Gracilinanus agilis (assembly GCF_016433145.1). NCBI lineage: Eukaryota > Metazoa > Chordata > Mammalia > Didelphimorphia > Didelphidae > Gracilinanus > Gracilinanus agilis. The sequence continues at coordinate 258,034,638 of NC_058133.1, read as the reverse complement.
TACTCTATGCCACACAAGTGGATTTTCATGAATTTTCTTTTCCAAGGGAAAAGCAGATATATAAATCCAGAAGAAGACTATCCAAACAAACTTAATTTTCACCTAAAATTTCCCAGGCTAGCATGGCCCAAGATGATTTTTTTAAACCTTTACCTTCCATCTTAGAATCAATATTGTGGACTGATTCTAAGTTAGAAGGATGGAGCGGGCTAGGCAATGGGATTGAGTGACTTGCCCAGGGCCACACAGCTAGGAAATATCTAAGGCTACATTGGAACCCCAGACCTCCTGTCTCTAGGTTTGGCTCTCTATCCACTGAGCCATCTAGCTGTCCTCAACAAGATGATTTTTTTCTAGTCTGGTGCACTTAGCTCCTTGATTGAGCTCCAGATGAGAACAGATGAGAATGTCTCAGGACAGAAAACACTTCAAAACTGATCTGAGGATGTGCCTAATCCAGAGGAACTAAGTGGCACTGTGCATAGAGTGCCAGGACTGGGGTCAGGAAAACTCATCTTCCCAAGTTCAAATCTGGTCTCAGACACTTACTGGCTTGGACTCTGGGCAAGTCATTTCACCCCGTTTGCTTCAGTTTCCTCATCTGTCAAATGGGCTAAAGAAGGAAGTGACAAATCACTCCACTATCTCTGCCAAGAAAACGCCAAATGGGGTCAAGAAAAGTTGGTCATGACCAAAATAACAATAACTAATGCAGGAAACTGAGCTCATTTACCTGTTGCATAATTCTTGACTTTGTGGTGTGTGTTTTCTGCCCAGCTTACTTAGAAATGACTTAACTAACAAATTTAACTAACTTACTTAAGCTAACTAACTTAACTTAACTTACTTACTTAACTTCTTCCACTCTACTATCAGGATAAAAGTGAAATGCAAATAAGGGAGTGAGGATGGGAATAGCATTTATATAAAATTTACTATGACACTTCCCAGCTGTGTGACCCTGGGCAAGTCACTTGACCCCCATTGCCCACCCTTACCACTCTTCCACCTAGGAGCCAATACACAGAAGTTAAGGGTTTAAAAAATAATTTTACTGTGTTCCAGGAACTATATTAAGCACTTTTTACAGATAGTATCTCATTCTAGCCTCACCACAACTTCCAAATGAGTGTTGCTATTATCCCCATTTTAGTTAGGTAATGGGGGTTAAGTGACCACACAGAAATATCTGAGGCCAGATTTGAACCCAGCACTACCCATCTCCAGGCCTGGTTCTTGAACCCCTGCCACCTAGCTGCCCCTGGAAAAAAATCCTTACAGAAGGTGAGATGTGCAGGATCTATGGTGTTGGGCCCCATTGCCTAAGCACAAGCCTCTGATAATGAGGGGAATGCCCACAATGATGCCCACCAGGCCCACAATCAGTCCTAGAATACAGACAAGTGTCTCCATTGTCTCAGATGGTGGCGAGAGCATCTCAGGTTCTGTGAGAATGGAAGAAAAATAACGTCAGAGCACAGTTTTAATTTTAGCACCTCAGATCAAAAAGTCATTTTGGGGAGCATTAGGAGATAGGTTTTAGGAAGAGTCTGGTAGAGATAATAAGGAATTGCTCTTTGTGGTGGCAAAAAATTGGAAAATGAGGGAATGCCCTTTAATTGGGGAATGGCTGAACAAATTGTTGTATATGCTGGTGATGGAATACTATTGTGCTGGAAGGAATAATGAATTGGAATGTGAACTGTAATGACCTCCAGGAATTGATGCAGAGTGAAAGGAGCAGAACCAGGAGACCTCATACACAGAGACAAATACACTGTGGCACAATCGATTGTAATGGAATTCTCTACTAGCAGCAATGCAATGATCCAGGACAATTCTGAGGGACTTATGAAAAAGAATGCTACCCATATTCAAAGGAAGAACTGTGGGAGTAGAAATACAGAAGAAAAACAACTGCTTGATCACATGGGTCAATGGGGTTATTATTGGGGATGTAGACTCTAAGCGATCATCCTAATGCAAATATTAATAACATGGAAATAGGTCTTGATCAATGACATATTTAAAACCCAGTAGAATTGTGTGTTGGCTACAAGAGGAGGGTGAAAGAGGGGAGGGAAAGAACATAAATCATGTAATCATGGAAAAATCTTCTAAATTAATTAATTAAATAAAATGTTTCAAATTAAAAAAAAGTGACATGACAATTTGTACTCAAAAAAAAAAAAGGGGGGGGGAAGAGTTTGGTGCTTGAGGAGGGTGGAAGAAAGGAGACATTGAGGAGAGGAGAGGGTCAAGGAGCTCCAAATGTATGGATTCATACCCCAGTGCTTGAAAAGTGGCTTTTCCAGGCCCCAGTGTTCAACCACGCAGTCATAGACATCATCATTCGAGGGGAAGAAAGTGAGGTAATGGAACTTGTGGAAAGAATAGTCATCTCGAGGCAGGAAGACAGTCTCAGCTATCCCTGTGGTGACTGACTGTCCATTGCGCAGCCATGTGACATTGATCACTGGGGGTGAGAACTTATCAATGTGGCAGATGAGCAGATTGGGCTCTTCTGGTTCCACGGGCTCCTTGGGAAATACTGTCACCTCTGGAGCCACTGAAGGAGAACATAGCCTAACTTACTACTGAGTATAGCCCCACATAAAATGGAGGGTTTGGGGAAACACACCTTTCTTAAGCATCCAAACATTTCCCCTTAAATTCCTAAATCAAATCTGTGAAGCTTCATTCTACAGTAATTCTTAAATATGACTGCCTTTAAATTTTTTTCTAAGTTCCATTAAATTATATCATAATAATTTATTATCATTAATTATTTTAAATTTAATTAGTAATTAATTAAATGCTATTAAACTATAACAATTATAATAATAACACTAGTTAACACTAATATAGCAATTGGTAAGTGTCATGTAGAGAACTAAGCATTTTACAACTGTTATCTGATTTGATAATATCTCCCAGGGAGATGGGAATTACAGAGGAGGAAACTGAGGCAAACAGGTTAAATGACTTGGGACACACAGCTAGTAAGTATCTAAAGCCAGATTTGAACTTAGATTTTCCTGTTGCTAGGACTAGTGCTCTATCCACTGTGCCACCTAGCTACTAGTTTGGATCCAAAGTCTTCATTTCCCCTTCCTCTAAGCCCTTTGGATTTTGAGAGCTGACAAGCCCCACTATCTTCCAGGAATGATCTGGGCAGATACCAGTGGTGGCAGGACCAAGGTTCCTAAGTAGAAAGAAGTCATTGAAGAAAGAGTTATGTCTCAGAGGTCCTAGGTTAACTGAACCAGAGGTCTGAGGATTGTGTAGGAGAAACTAAATATTTTTATCCCCTCTGACCCCAACCAAGGCATTGACTACTAGAAACAAAACCTTCTTCTGGGAAGATCCATAATTCTCATGAGGAGAAAATCTGAGTATATTACAGAGCAGGAACCCCGAGCATCCTCTTCCCCATAAATGTCACACTGGCTACTCCCAGGGAAGAAAGAAGAGTGTTTACCAACTGTGGCCCGAGTGTGATTGGTTTGCCTGATAAGGTGATTCAGGTTAGCCATATCCACGGCAATGTTGCCTAACCCAATCTGTGCACTGAAACTGAAGATGTGGCCAAACTCAGGAAGCCGCCAGACTATTTCCTTCCTGTCAAGGTCCACGTGGAATTGCTCATCCCCATCAAATTCATGCAGAAACTGCCCAGATGGTTTGTGGGTCTGAACAAATGTCACAGAGTTGATTACGTGATCTGTAGCAGGAGAGTGAAAGATCACAGAGACATTGGTCACTAAAGGTAAGGAGGAGGGAAAAGGATGTTTCAGAATAATGAGGAATCAGATGAGGAGACAGATATGGGTTGGTTAGAAAAGATGAGAAGACAGACAATATGAGGAAGACAAGAAAAGAGGAAAGAATGGACCTGGGAAGGGAGAAAAGTTGGAGAGGAGAGAAGGAGAAAGATCAAGTTCTTCCTGGCAGAAAAGGGAGATAGAAGAAAATACATTAAACCAAGAAATTTCCCCTTAACAACGTTGATAGGAACAGGAGAAGAGAGAAGGGACTGAATGCTCTGGTGTTTCCACCGTGGGTTTTAGGAGTGTCAGATAATGAGTTGATGTATCTGGGTACTTTGTGGAGGTAGGATGTGAAATTTTGGGGGAAGGAGAATGGAATGAGTACAGAAGTGACACTGGAAAGTCTGTCCTGATACCTGGATTTCCTTGGCTTGAGCCCTCATTTTGCTGGATAGATGTTTTCACAGGTACCTGTGTCTTGGGTTATGGCTTCTAGGACCCCCATACAGTAAAGGAAGGAGTGAGTGATGATGGGAGCTGTGCTCAGATCTAGCCTGGAATAGCATTCCTCAACTGAGCCAATGGAACTTATTGCTGAGACCTTGTTCCCAGTGACATGTGTGATGGAATCTGGCTTCAGGAATATATGATACCAGAGGCCCTAAGGTTACATGGATTCTACATTTTGGATCTTCTGAAATGGTCTTAATTTCAAATATTTAAGCCAAATGTGTGTGGGAATCTTTTGGCAGAGTATATATCTCTTTTTTTTTAACTCTTATCTTCCACTTTAAAATCAATACTATATATTGGTTCCAAGGCAGAAGAATAGTAAAGGCTAGGCAACGGGAGTTAAGTGACTTGCCCAACGTCACACATTGAACCTAGGACCTCTTGTCTCTAGGTCTGCCTCTCAATCCACCAAGCCACCTATACTAGCTGCCCTCAGTGTATATATATATTGATTGTGGAGTAGGAGTGGGAGAGGAATTTGATGGTTGTACTTGGGGGTATTAGTTCATAACTTTAGGGAGTACATATGCCAGAAAGCTGCACTGTAACCTAAGGAGTGACCAGAAAGGGAGGGCTCAGAAGTACAGTCTTGTGAAATCTGCAAAGGGGATAGAGACCCCAAATTCAAAGAATCTGAGGTCTGCAGGGATTCCCAGGCTTCCTATGAATCATTCTTGAAATCTCTTGTGGCCCAAATCCCCTACATGCTTCCAACATAGAACCAGTGACTGGTCACCCAAACTCTGTAATCCTTTAGATGGCACACTGGGTTAGCAGGCAGAAAATGAGTCACTTTAGCAGTAACCTCTGATCACTCTCAGGAGTCCCAACTCCCGAAATAAGAAGTCAGAGAATTCTGCGTGCCATCCCTATATGCTCCAATGTGTCATAGAGCATAGGGGTTATAGATTTAAAGCCAGAAGAGATTTCATAAGAAACCAGTTCAGCCTCTTCATTTAATAGGTAAGGGAACTGAGTCCCACTGAGGTTAAGTGACTAATTCACAGTCACCCAAGTAGTGAGTATTAGAGGTGGCATCTGAACCTAGGACTCCTGACTCTAAAATCTGTTTTATTTATTCTTACGTTATTAATTCCTACTAAAGCTTAGTCCTAGGAGTCAAACAATTATTTGAATATTTACTAATAAAATGTTTCTAATGATATAGATAGCTTCTTCATTCCCTCCACAAGACATGGGCCATGATATTAAGAATTAAATTTCCCAATTCCACCCTGACACTCCTGAGGAGGAGAGTTAGCCCTTCATTAGAGACTGTAAAATCTGTACCTGACAACAGAAAAGACTCACCATTCATAGCCCAGGCTCTCTGTTTGATCAGCAGGGCAGCCAGGCTGAGGATCCCCAAGATTGAGATGAGGCTGGAGGTCATTCTCCTTTCAGAGACAAAAAAGTTGGAATCTTTAAAGGCACCTGAGACACCAGGGCACAGTTCCAGACTGGTTCAGGTTAACAGCCCAGAAGGAAGGAATCTTCACTAAGTAAGTGTGTCCAATCAAGAGACAGCCTTTGAGTTGATGCCTCTGTTGCCTGGTAAAGAGTCTAAGAGAAGAGGGAAGAAAATACTGAAGTATTGGAAACTCACATTTATATGTAACTGAAATGAAATAATATCTAAGTTTGGCTAAAGTTTAATAGACTCTACATTTAAAAGCAACTAATTGGAAGCTTTCAAAAGCTTATAAAACTTTAAAAGCTTTACAATGCAAAATAATCTTTTCTAGCAAACACTAGTATCTACTATATGATTTCAGAAGACATTTTTAATGTATATAACCAGATGGAATTTAGTTTATCCTCATAAAACTGTTATTTTTTATTTTAAAATCCTTGTATATATGTATATAAATATCCTTATTATTTTATATATATATATAAAGATGCATGAGTCCATTATGAAATAGCATAAATTGTATCATTAATCATCTGTTCTTAAATTGCAAATTTCTAGAACTTAAATAATGTTTTAACTAGAATTAGAAATGCATTTTAATACTACATGCAGATTTTAATAAGAATACATAACATTTCATCTCCTTGTGTCAAACTGGGACACTCAGTTGATAAAGAGGAATCTCCATTTGGTTTATTGTCTGAGTATTTGCACCATGTTCGATTGCCACTTCTGGTGAAGCCTGGGAGAACCCCAGAAGGATACCTACAACATAATAGATCTGATCATTAAATCTAACTCTGAAGGACTCAGATGATTTGCTTCTACAATAAGAAGCAAAGAAGAGAGCATCAAAATTGGAGGTAGGAGACATATTTGTAATTCTTGGCTTTGCTGTGAACTACACAACATGGGGTATGACATTGAGAATGAAGTTCCCTGTATTGCCAAATGAAGGGTTTGCTCTAGATGATCCCTAAAATCTTTGTTGCTTTATAAAGATGTTTCAAAATCTTAAGACTCAGTGAAAGAACTCATGTTCACAAGAACAAGATAAAGTCTAATAAAGCAACTTCTTAGAAGCACAATGTGGAAGAGCATGGAATCATTACCAGCTCTGTGCAATATATGGGAAAATTATATCCCTCCTCTGCATCTCCCCTTTCCATTAAATACTTTCAATACAGCCTAGAAGTTTTTCAGCATGACCCAGACCTCTTTTTCTCTCTCCTCATCTCCTCCAGCACTACCTCAGTGTAATGTCAGTGACAGACACTCAATCCCATTCTCCATCCTCAACAAATACATGCATGTTTATATAGCCAAACAAGATGAGCTGAGTACACTCTAGTTCCTTGGGACTTGCAACAACTTTAGCTCTGAGACACGAGGAAAAGAATCTTTTCAATTTTGTTTCTAGTGGACTTATGGTGGGATTTTTTTAATTGTGCATAAATGGCTATGCTATACACACAGGAGCTGTGTAGTATAAGCAAAGGTGAACAATTTGTTGCTGTTGTGTTGTCGTTGTTGTTATTCAGTCATATCCAACTTTATATGAACTTATTTGTCCATTTGACTTCTTGGCAAAAATACTGGAGTGGTTTCCCATTTCCTTCTCCATTGAGTCTTTATTTTATAAATGAAGAACTAAGACAAATAGAGATTAAGTGATTGCCTAGGATCACACAGCTAATAAGTATCTGAAGTCAAATTTGGGTTCGGATCTTCCTGACTCCAGATCCAGTGCTCTATCCACTATAGTGCCTAGCTATGCCTGAGCAGAGTTTAGTGAATGGCTTGGGAAGAGGTGGACCTTGTCTTACCCCTTCCTGAAAACAAACACCCTCGTCTGAGGGGATCCACTCATTGTAGGGGCTAAAGTCAGAGACAATTTTATCAGGATTGGGTACCAAGTAAGAATCCTGTATGGGGAGGCTAAGTAACTGGGGTTGGGGGAGCAGTTATCCAGAGAATCATAGCCCAGAATAGGGCCAGGACCGGACCAGTAGAGTGTTGGTGGCATCCAGAGAGATACTAAGGGTAATTATTATGACCATAGAGGCTTGTAATTAGTATAATTTAAAGCTTGTCAATTCTCACCTTAAGAAATGAAGTGAGGGGGGAAAGAAAAGCAGCTTCTCTAGCCCAAGGACATAAGACTCTCATCCTAGGAGTCCTTGGAATACAACTGTCCTATACGGTCGACCAAATCTATTGCCCCACTTGAAAAACTCTGTCTTCATTGGCCTAACAACTTTTATACTAAGCTGTTTCCATGGGAATGCAAAAGGACCTTGAATGGTGGGAGAAGGTTCAGAGGAATGGGACCAGGGGAAAACCAGAACCAAGGTGGAGCCAGAAGTCAACTGCCTCCACATCTAACCCACAGGGGCATGATACAAGGGACACAATATGATATATTACTTTTTAGAATTGCACTTATTTTCCATAGCAGAAAATCCTGATCTCCATATTTATTTGGTGATATCAGTTCACATGTTACAGTGGACTCATTCCCTCCAGTGGACAATGACACCAAGAGAGTACAATTTCCAAAGCATTCTTAGAGGACACACGTTTTGACATCATTTTAGTCCTTTGTAACCTGTGCATAGCTAAGAGAAGGAATGCAGGGTCATGTCACTGCATGCTCAGACACTCATGTGAAAGAGAACCAAATTGGCCCAGTTACACAAAGTGTAGATTCAGAATCCGCACACTGACGTTCTGCCTAGCAACTGATGCTGCTACGTATGTCTGATGCTAATTGGTTTCCTGTAGAAGTTGCCCAATTCAGAAGGATTCAGAGGCACTGCATTCTTTAAGATGTGGAGATCAAGCCTCATTGGAAACCTGCTGCAACCTTTAATCACCAATTCCATCCTTGTCCCTAGCATGGTGTGTATGGAGTTGCTGGGAGGTCCCTCTATGACAGTCCTGTTGATGATGCTGAATACACTCACAGCCTGGGGCAGGGACATTCCAGGTAAGTAAAGAGCATCTACTAAAAGGGAAAGCAGGCTAAGACTGAGATCCATAGGAAGCTCTCTCTAGAAGAGAAAGCTGGGCTAAATGTCTCTTACTTCCCAGATTATTTTAAATGGAAAGAGATCTCTTGACCTCAAGAGAGAGTTACAGTTGACAGACTCTTAGGGAGAGAGGAAAGAGATAAATCTGGTTGATCCGGTGTCATTAACTATAGGACACAAAACTTAGGCTAGGAAAAGTTTCCCCAGAAAGAAGGATGAATCTTGAGAACTGCAATGTAGCCAAGATGCCAAGTCCTAATCTAAACCATGAGGAGAAAGAAACATTGTAGAAACCACTGAGGAGTGTAGAGGAAGTTTATAGGGATTACTAACTAACCTTGGGTTCCCATTCATCAAGAATCTGCAATCCTGCGATCAGCCCATTTGTCCCTTGTCTCTCATTGCATGTGGTACTCAGGTTCATCACTTCCCTATAGACTTTAAACTAGCAATTGGGTTTACTGAAGAAAATAAAACTTATTTTTTCATGCTTATCTAGACAAGAAGGGTCCAAGGAAATATTTCCATCCATGTTGCCATCCAAAGTTCCCAACTTAGACGGATTCATTGAAGTCATGCTGGTTGTGTTTGTTCATAACTAGAACTAGAACAATTGGCTAGGCTAGGGTCAGACCACCAGCTGGTGCTGGATGGGGTATAAATGGTTGTGGCTGGAAAACTTTATACTAAGGCAGACAAAGGAACGACACATAAATCAAGTGATCAAATTTAAGCTCGATGCTTTATTTGGAAGCCACCATTAAATACTATAATTATGAATAGGTCAGATGTACTAAAACCAAAGAGGTTAGAAATCTTTTTGGGGTCAAAGTCTGCATTCATGGGCATTCATAAATCACTCTAGTTTTCTCTTTCCTCAAGTTTTTCCCCTGCCCCTTCACACACACATACACATACACACACACACACACACACACACACACACACACGCGCGCGCGCGCGCGCACACACCTCTAGGTAAGCCCACATTACCCAATAGCAGCCACTGTTCATCTTTCTGATGTCTCTTTGTTTAGTTCAAAACCCACAGATTTGAACAGTTTGAGAGGGGAAGTTGATTCAGTTAAAGGGTTTCTAGCTTTCTTTCAGGACAGAAAAAGAAAGGTTTCACAGGAGTAAAAGAACCTTGGAAGTCTAAGCCAATGTATCCTTTCTCAATCCTCCAATCCCCCCTTTTTCCTGCTGGGCATATGAATGTGATTTTCAGCTATTGGATAAATTCTAGGGAAGGGAAAACAACCATCCCTGTCTTGTTTGATGAAATAGCTTGATACACTAGAAAGAAACTATTATTTGGAGTCAAGGATCTGGGTCCTGACTGTGACTCACTATTTATGTATCTCTCCAGATGTAATATAACCTCTTCAGGCCTCAATTTCCTTAAAAAGGCAGGACTGGATAACCTACAATATTCCTTCCAGCTCCAAATTTGTGATCATATATGTGTACCTATAGATTTATATTTGTGTGTTTATATATGTATGTGTGTTCATGTATATGGGTGTGTTCACCTAAACACAATAGATTTTACTTCAGCCCCTTCATTTAACTGTATAAATCTTTCTATTTGAGGTATATTTTTCACAAACAGCATATTCTTGGATGCTGCTTTCTAATTCATTTTGCTAATGTGTTTCATATTATATATGAGTTGATCTCATTCACATTCTCACATTCACAATTATGATTGCTCATTGCTTATTTTCTTCCCTTCTGTCCTTTTATGTTTTCCCCTCCTCCTCCCTGATCATCTCTTAATTAGGAAGAAAAGAGTTGTGAGAAAGGAATATATTCAATGTTAGTAATTTATATTTGATATATTATGTTTCCATTTCTCTGCTCCTCTTTTCTTCTCATCATCTAGTCCATGGTCGCAAACTCTTATCCTTTCTTTTTTTCTCTTATTCCTTTTCACAATTTACTCTCCAAAATTAAAGTTTGTTTTGCTCATAACTAAACTTTCCCCAAATCTACCTTTTTTCTTTCTTAAAAATAAGTTTTACTGATGTCTTCTTTTTTGTCATCATAATTTTCCCCAGTACTTCTCCTTGCCCTCCAAGAGAGACATCTCATGTAAAAGATAATGTTTTTAAAGACAAAAGGAAGAGAAAAAAAATCAAAATAACTTAAATACATATATAAAAATAAAAACATCAAAATAATCTGAAAATGTGTTCATGTGCTATACTTATGAACTTCCCACCTCTCCTGAGGGAAAGGGAACAATGTCTTTTCATATCTTTTTTTCAGGGTTTTATTTACTAATTGTAATATTTCAACATTTGTTTTTGGTTTTATCTTTTATGGTTGTTCTATCCATCTATATTGTGCATATGATTTTCTTGGCTAAATTCATAGTACTATTCTAGGCAATATGGGGGATACACAAAAAGGAGATATGGTTCCTGCCCCGAGAGTAGTTATAATCTCATTGAGAACAAATACATCCACAAAGCAATTAGAAAATAATATGAGGGGGGCAGCTGGGTAGCTCAGTGGAGTGAGAGTCAGGCCTAGAGACAGGAGGTCCTAGGTTCAAACCCGGCCTCAGCCACTTCCCAGCTGTGTGACCCTGGGCAAGTCACTTGACCCCCATTGCCCACCTTTACCACTCTTCCACCTATGAGACAATACACCAAAAAGTACAAGGGTTTAAAAAAAAAAAAGAAAATAATATGAGGGGGAATTTAGGTAACTCTGAGGATTGAGAGTCAGGTTTAGAGCCAGGAGGTCCTGGGTTCAAATATGTCCTCAGGCACTTCCTAGCCGTGTGACCCTGGGCAAGTCCCTTAACCCACATTGCTTAGCCCTTGCTGCTCTTCTGCTTTGGAACTAATACTTAGTATTAATTCTAAGGTGGAAGGTAAGGGGTTTTTTTTTAAATAAAGAGTATAAGACAGTCTTTAAGCTCTAAAGTATGTGACAGAACAAGTATTATGGAAGGAAAGAAGGAAACAAGCATCTATGAAGCACATTCAATGTAACAGGCACTATGCTAAGCACTTCTGATACAAATACAACCAAAAAGAGACAGCTCAGGGGGCAGTTGGGTGGCTCAGTGGATTAAGAGCCAGGTCTAGAGATGGGAGGTCCTAGGTTCAAATCTGGCCTCAGACACTTCCTAGCTGTGTGACCCTGGGCAAGTCATTTGACCCCCATTGCCTACCCTTACCGCTCTTCTGCCTTGGAACCAATACACAGTATTGACTCCAAAATGTGAGGTGAGAGTTAGAGAGAGAGAGAGAAAGAGAGAGAGAGAGAGAGAGAGAGAGAGAGAGAGAGAGAGAGAGAGAGAGTAAAGCAAGGAGAAGGCAAAATTCTCTCTATTTGCAAACAAAATTATGGTTACTTAGAAAAGACCAGAGAATCAGAAATCAAAAAATAATTGAGATAATTAATAGCTTCAGGGAATTAGTTCAACACTTCTGACAAACAGTTTGTAATTTTGCAAGGAAAGTTACTAAATTGTTCTAACACTTTTACCTAAAGGTCCCACTACTGGGATTATATCCCCAAGTAGGTTAATAACAATGTGAAAAAGAGCCATATTCACCTGGATCACTGAAATATTCCCTTTTTCCAATTTCATCCTTTTCATTCCATTCACAATACTAGCAGGTTAATTTTCCTAATGCATAGACCTTATCCCATACTGTTCTGCTTAAAAGCTTCCCTTGAAGGTACCACTCTATCNAGAGAGAGAGAGAGAGAGAGAGCCCATGACCTCAGGAAAATTAACTTTCCAATGTGAAAGACAATATACGAAAGGGAACTGAAAAGCAAGGGAGAGCAGGAGAAGGATGTGATGTTTGAATATTTCCAACTGAGATTTGGTAATGAGAAGAGCATCTCCCACCCAAGGATGAGGGACGTGGAATCTTGTCCTAGATTGATGGGAGGAATCCTCCATGACAATAACCTGATCTCCCTCCCCAGAGAATTACCTACATCAAGTGAGGTCCGAGTGTCATATGACCAATGGAACCCAGCGGGTACACTTCGTGGGAAGACTCATCTACGACCGGGAGGAGTTTGTGCGCTTTGACAGTGATGTGGGTCTATTTGAGGCAAGAATGGAACTGTGGAAATCCCAGGTCCAGAAATGGAACAGTCAAAAGGAAATAGTTGAACGAGCACAGTCCATAGTGAATGTGTGCAGACACAACTACAAATTATATAATAAAACTATAGTGCACAGAAAAGGTGAGTAGGGGACTCAGGAAGAACTCTTGCTGATGTGGGGGGCAGATGCAGTAAAAAGATAACTAAGCCAGAAGTCACAATCATTGTGTACAATAGTCCTAATTTACTTACTAGCCCTGGAATTTGAGGCAAGTCACCTCACTTTTTCCAGACTAATTTTCCTCACTGCTCAAATTAAGATAAATGATTCTCGTCCTGCCTATCTCACAAGGTTGCTGTGAGTCTAGTATGAGATAACCTATATGAAAGTACTTTGAAATCAGTAGAATTCTATTTCAGGAAAAGACATTATTTTAATTAGTTTAAGAAAACTCCATTCCCCCCAAACTTTTCAAAAAGCCCACCTTAATTTCTCAGGCATGAACAGAGCCAGAATTAGGACTAAAGAAGTCTGAGAGATAAAAGAAAAGTTGATATTAAAAGGGAAAACCCAGAGAACTGAGAAAGAGAAAGGGAAATAAAGATTATTTTCCCTGGACAAGCTGGATCTGTTTGGGGGATTACCAAGCCAGTGGGAAAGGCCTCCGGGCACCTCTTTCTGTTAATAAGATACCATTCAAGAAGTACTATCTAAGGCATTGAAAGGGATGAGAGAAATTAGTCTGATAGGAGACTTAGGTTGAATATAGATTCTCAAATCTATGAGAAGAGTTGATTCAAGTGTAAGACTTCAGGACTTGGGAAGGAGACTTTTGTAGCTCTGTGGGTGGGTCAGCATAGTCCTTCCCATGTCTATTGTGGTTCCTCCAGTCACTAGTGCATGAACTAACTAAAAAAGGTTTGGGGAAGGAGAAAGAATTGAGTTTTCCCCGAATGCTTTCCTTGCCATATTCAGACATCTCTGTGAGCACCCCCGAAAGCAGAGACCAATTCATAGGAAGGATAGGGGAAGTCTGTGATGATACAACAATTCAGAAGCAACTTAGGTTACAAGGGGAGACACTTCTGACTTGTAGCTGAAATCTCCTATATGGTATGGATGACTTAATATTTGTACAGCACTTAGCACAGTGCCTGGCACATAGCAAATGTTTGTTCCTTTCTCTTCCTCCTTGACTCTCTCATTAAAATGTGAGCACTTTGACAGCAGAGACCGACTTACTTTTCTATTTATATCAAGGGCTTGGCACGTTGTTTTTGCCCATTGTAAGCATGTGCAATAAAAAAATGCATGTATTAATAAAAGCTTTTTCATTCACTCATTCAGCTAAATTTGAGATGCCCAGGTTTAATGGTTCCACCAGCACTTTGGAAAATTGCTTCCACTTTCCTTTCTTTCTGAAAGGAACAGAGCCAATCGTTCAGAGATATAAAGCAAATGTGATCTCTACGTATCACAAAAATGATCTCTCCATGTCAAATTATTGTATGGTTTGGTGAAATAATTCCATTCCCATTTAACTAATTAGAATATCAGCCCTCACTTTTAAAAGGCAGCAGGAAGCAGTTGTGTCTTCCTTGAGCAATTGAAAAAAGAGAATAAAATCCATACTTGTGTTTTTACTACAGTTCACATAAGGTCATTTTTTTTTTGCCAGAAAAGAACTTTTGATTCAATGGTTTTCTTATTTAAAAATCACACATTGAAGAAACTTAAAACAAATGTCAAAATGTTTATTTAAACTATTGTACCTACCTGTAGAAAAGTCACCTGTTTTCTAGGTCCTAAAACTAAAATAAATAGTACAGAACTCTAGATCAATCCATGGAAAGAGACCATTGGCCGTTCTTCAATCTCATTACCTCATTGCTTAATAATACTCATAATAACAATAATAATAAATATATAATATCTTATAAGGTTTGTAAAGCTCTTTACACACATTATTTCAGATGAGATTTACCATAACTCCATGAGTTGGTAGTAGAGGTATTTTTGTCTCTTTGAGAGTCAAGTGTTAAAAATGAGACTGAACTAGTTTAAAAGGTGGCATTTGAACTCAGATCTTCCTCATTTCAGACCCACCATTCTATCTGCATTGACACACTATTCTTTGCCAGTGCAAGTTATAAATTCTTTCTTATTTCATTCTGTTAACACCTCAGTTATTCAACGAAAGATTTTAAAGAATTTAAAAAAAAAAAAAAAAAAGGAGGGCAGCTAGCTGGCCCAGTGGATTGAGAGCCAAGACCTAGAAATGGGAGGTCCTGGGTTCAAATAAGGCCCCAGACACTTCCTAGCTGTATGACCCTGTGCAAGTTACTTAACCCCTATTGCCTACCCCTTATCATTCTTCTGCCTTAGAACCAATACACAGTATTGTTCAAATTCAAATAATTGAATTATTTTTTAAAATTAAGTACCTATTATTTGCAAAGCTCCCTGTGAGATACTAAAGATATACAAATGAAAATAATACAGTCCCCGCTCTTAATGGAATTATGATCAAATAAAGGGTCCTCAATAAGAATTTTTACACAAATAAGCATGATACAAATGAGCATTCCAAAGTACTTGAGGAAAATTTCAGGGAGGAGGCTTCCTTTTCATCCGAAACATCAGAGAAGTTTTCACAAAGGAAATAGCACCAGAGTTAAGCCTCATAGGAAAGGATCAAAACAAAAGCCAGGAGGCATTATTTTAAAATCATAGGAGATGACTAAAAGGATACAGCCCTATGAATATGGGAAGGGTCAGAAGATCCAAGAACAGTTTACCTCCCTAACAAGTCTATCTCTCATCCAGTCCAGCCCCGAGTGAAAGTTTTCCCAGTAAAAACACAACCACTCGGGCACCACAACCTGCTCCTCTGTTCTGTGACCAGTTTTTATCCTGGTGAGATAAAGGTCAGCTGGTTCAAAAATGCAAAAGAAGAGAAATCTGGAGTCCTGTCTACGGGCCTAATCCGGAATGGCGACTGGACCTTCCAGACCCTTGTCATGCTGGAAATGACCCCCCAAAGGGGAGACGTCTTTACTTGCTGTGTGGACCACGTCAGCTTGCAGAGCCCTGTCTTCGTGGATTGGAGTAAGAGTTGATTTCATAAATCCCTGGTCCCCACACTCGAGAGACAGGGAAGATTTCAGGGACTCTCAGAATAAATCTGCTTTCCCTATTCCCTAAATCTTTTTTTTTTAATATTTTATTTTTTCAGAAACATTTTCCATGGTTACATGTTTCCTGTTTTTACTTTCCCCTTCACCCCTTCACCCCCCCATATCCAGCACGCATTTCCACTGGTTTTAAGATGTGTGATCAATCAAGGCTTATTTACATATTGTTGATTATTACATTGGTGTGGTCATTTAGTGTCTACATCCCCAACCATGCCCGCATCAACCCATGTGTTCAAGCTGTTGTTTTTCTTCTGTGTTTCCACTCCTGTAGTTCTTCCTCTGAATGTGGGTAGCATTCTTTACCATAAATCCCTCAGAATTGTCCTGAGTCATTGCATTGCTGCCAGTACAAAAGTCCATTACATTTGATTTTATCACAGTGTATCAGTCTCTGTGTACAATGTTCTTCTGGCTCTGCTCCTTTCGCTCTGCATCAGTTCCTGGAGGTCTTTCCAGTTCACATGCAATTCCTCCAGTTTATTATTCCTTTGAGCACAATAGTATTCCATCACCAGCATATACCACAATTTGTTCAGCCATTCCCCAATTGAAGGGCATACCCTCCTTTTCCAGTTTTTTGCCACCACAAAAAAGTGCAGCTATAAATATTTTCATACAAGTCTGTTTATCTATGATCTCTTTGGGGTACAAACCCAGCAATGGTATGGCTGGATCAAAGGGTAGGCATTCTTTTATAGCCATTTGAGCATAGTTCCAAATTGCTAACCAGAATGGTTGGATCAGTTCACAACTCCACCAGCAATGCATTAATGTCCCAGTTTTGCCACATCCCCTCCAACATTCATTACTCTCTCCTGCTATCATTTTAGTCAATCTGCTAGGTGTGAGGTGGTACCTCAGAGTTGTTTTGATTTGCATTTCTCTAATTACTAGAGATTTAGAACACTTTCTCATGTGCTTATTTCAAAACCTATTCCCTAAATTTTGCACACTCAATCCCCTCCCTCCAACATAAACCCTGAGCTTCTGGGAGATTTCCATTGCAAAGCAGAGTACCTGTGAAATTCTGGTCCTCTCTTTTTCCAAGAGATGTGGGGTGCAGTTATTTTTCTGAATAGCCTTCAGGTTCAGGAGCTGATCCTTTTTCAGGGGCTCTGATTTCAGCCTTTAGAGTCCCAGAGTATAGAAGCTAGTTTCTGAAATCAGCAGGTTTAAAAGACCCCTTAATTCCTGACTCCAAAAAGGTACTTTCTATAATATCTCTCTTCCTTCCCAAAGGCACCCTTAAATCCTTTCTAAACCCCAAATTACGGGATAGGCTTCAGGACCTCTAGCAGATATCCTAAGGTAGGAAAAGTAGATGTATAATAACCTTGGGATATGTTTTTCCCCAGGAGCACAGTCAGAATCTGCCCAGACTAAGATGCTGACTGGAGTTGGGGGCCTGGTGTTTGGACTGATCTTACTTGGAGCAGGACTTGTCATCCGACACAGAAGCTCAAAAGGTAAGAGGAGGGTCCTGGAGCTCACCATTTGAGAGAAGTGGTTTTGAGATGAGGTTCTGGACATCAGGTCTGATTATAGTTTCCTTCTGTGTTGATCCCAGGGAAGGAGCTGAACCTAGGGGACTAAACTTCAGAACTCAGGGAGCTAGTAAAATCCAGTCTTACAGGACTCAGTTAGCCTTGGAGGAACCAAAATACTACAGATTAGTCATCTGAGACAGAAAAAAGGAAAGGCTTTTTCCAACTATCTTTCCATAAGCTGCTTACAGCCATCAGTGACCTCCTTCCAGAGAATTCTGTGGATCCACAGAATCCAGGCACTCCATGAAGTTCTCTGTCTGACACCCAGCACCATATTAGTGTTTGAGAGGATTTTGAAGGAAGCCAAGATGTAAACTACACACTCCTTCCCCCATCTCCTTTACAGGGAATACTGAAGTGATTCCAGTCTTATTATACTGAGCATTCTGATAGCCTTAAGGATCATGTCTCTACATCTGTACCTCTCCCTCTCTACCTCTGTCAATCCCTCTTTCTCTGTCTTTGTCTTTCTTTTGCTCTGCCTCTGTTTCTGCCTATTATCTCTGTCACTGTCCCTGTCTTTACCTCTGTCTGTCTCTGTTTCTTTCTGACTTTTTTTCTCTGTCTCTCTGTGTCTCTATCTTTGTCTCTCTGTCTCTGTCTCTCTTTCTGCCTCTGTGTCTTTCTGTCTCATCTCTGTGTTTCTCTCTGCCACCGACTCTATCTCTGTCTGTCTGTCTCTGTCTATCTATTTGTCTCTCTCCACATAAGCACTAGTTAAGACTCTTTGCTCCCTTTGCCTGGGACCAATATGGTTCTCCTAGTCACAAACCTTGAATGGTTGGATAGTATACAATTATAACAATTCTAGGGGATTGTGGTTTTTTCAGACTGAATTTTTTTTTTGTTTTTCTCCCACAGATTCCTATTCTGGAACCAAAGAAGACTCATGTTTAAAAGGAGTTATAAACACTGATCCACAGCAACAAGATTTTCCTAGAGCTGTTTCCCAATCCTAAACTCTGTCTCTACCTTCAGTCATTCCCAAGAAGGTTGAAACTCCAGGGGCAAACAGGAGATAGTACTTTGGGGGCCAAGGACTTGGATAACTCATTTCTCAAACCCTCAGATTGCTTCTGAAATGATCTTGGGCGCTACATGTTCTTCAGGGTAAATATCTGGAATATGGGGTGGGGGCTGAAGGGCCCCCTGGGGCACATCCTAGGGCTCTGCCTGGACTGGAGGTGGAGCCAGATATGGCTCGAGAGCCATACGTTGCTGACCCCTGCTCTAGAGTGTGGCATGGGCCACTACTATTTTCTGTGTGTACCCTTCATTCATTAGGCCTGGTCACATATATGTTCTATATGTGTGTGCCCCTCCACATTTATCTTCAGAGCATATCCAATGTTTCTACTAACATTATATGTATTTGTGAAAGTATGTACCCCAGATTTCTGGTATACATATTCTATTGCTCTTTTTCTTACTATATCATCATATTAAATGTCTTAGTTTTAGACTAATTATGTGCTTTGTCTCACTAGTAGAAGTAAACACAGTGGTGGGAACTTGTGACCTATGGGAATTTAGATGCACAGAGTTCTCTTGGACTTGGGTAGACTTTCCATAATGTCTATATATGGACAGGGTCCCCCCTTCCCAGGTGATTCACAATGTTTCAAATATATATCAAACATATATTTTAATTCATTTAATCTCTACAAAAAGTATTGACAGGTGGGTAAGACCAATAGTTTTTGCCCACTTTCCAGTTGAGGAAACTAAAGCTCAAAGAAGTAAAGGTTATATCTGTAGAAATTTATATTAGAACCAAGCCTAGATTCCAGTTCTTCTGTCTGAGAATATCATTCTGCCTGACATAAATGTGAGGAAATTCTTGGAGTTAAAACTCTGGATATATCAGGGATAGGGAAGACAGGAAGAACAAAAATCACAAGTAGATAGGGGTGCAGAGTTAAAGTCTTGTCCTTTGACAGAAAAAAGTACAATATGAAACCTTATGGCTTGTAAGTAAAGATTACAAGGATCTAGTCTTTGGGTGTTAGCTGGTCAAGATCACCCTTCCCAGACCCTTCATGATGGTCTTCTTCCTTTATGCTTTTTGAGTTCTTCCCAGCTCCAGATTCCATCTCCAATTGAGATAACAAGGACTTCATCCTCATTTTTCTAGTTTGTTACTCAATAGTACATACCATGGCCCACAAAGGTAGGGATTCAGACATAGATAGCACTCAATCACAGATAGCAACCAGCTATGCCATGGCATTCAAATAGATTCTCAAGGCCCACCTTTCTCAGTGACTAAAATTTTAATCGTCATAATTACTCCTGTGGATTCTGGTATTATCTCCATGGAATCTCTCATCACATTACACCATCATTGGAAGAGGTAAAACTTGCAATCATAAAGGCCATATACTATTGGAGAAAGCACACTGGAACAGAAATCAGCAGTGCTACACCATAATCCTTGCCCTCACGTTATCTGACTACTTTGCTCAAGTTGCTTCACTTTCCTTTTTAGACTCTAGTTTCCTCATCTGTGAAAAAAGGGGAGGTTTTTACTAGGTGACCTCAAATTCCTTCCATCTCCAGCGTCTCAGCCTATGATTCCATTATTCTAAGGAACTAAAACACTAGAGGGATTGGTCAAGTCTTAGCCAAGGCAAATGGCAGGAATATTTCAGGAAAGATCTAAAGCGTGGGATTCCACTCCAGCTGCAGGAGGACACTATGTGTTTAGGGTGGTTCCTGGTTGCTTTCTGTATTATTGGCCAGATGAAGCTTTAATGGGCAGGAGTCAGGGAGACAGCTTCTAAATGTGAGGAAAGGTTGTTGAAATTCATCTATTGACTCAGCTGAAACTTGCTCCAGGGCTCTATATCATGTCTTATGACCTACAATGAAAATGTTACTCAATTCAATCCAAAATCTCTGTTGCTCAGGATCAACTTTCATTTCTGATTGAACTATGGTCGCAGTCAGTGGAAATTCATGCTGTTCATGTTGAAATCCAGAAGAGAAGAGCTCCAAGCCAGCCTCATTCTGCCCTTACTCCTATTGCCCTCACTAGTGGACCTTGGTTTTTACACCCTTCCTGAGTCCAGGACTCTGGGAAGAAAACCTTTGGTTCCTCTCCTCCACTCCCTTTGGTTGCTCCACCCTCTGTGTACCCCACAGAAGATTTCCGTGGCAATGGCCTGTTGCCTGTGAATGATTGCCCAGGGATCTCTGACAGATTGAAGAGAAGGCCCAGGACAGAACTAGTTAATGCCCTGTGAGTAGTTTGTTTCTTTAAATTGTAAGTGGGAGATATTGATCTGTGAATTTAGTGTGGACCATGGAGGGGGCATAGGCTTGAAAGCTGGAAATATAGTCAATTTTTGGCAGAGTAGCCTGGCATGCTCAGGTCTTGTGGCAATAATAGTTTATTCATCAGTTTAGCCTGATGAAGCCTCCTGTAGTTTAAGAAGCACTGGACTTGGAGTCAGTCTTGCCACTCAGTCTCAATGAACCACAGTTTCCTCATCTGTAAAATGAGGAAAATTATACAATAAAGAAGCTTTCTGGTATAATGAAAAGAGTCCTGGACTTGAAGCATATCCAATGCATTGTCAGTTCTTCTCTTTTTTGCCACCACAAGATCTCTAGCATTTATTCTTTCTTTTTTCTACTCACTACCTAGTTCAGGCTCTGATAACCTCTTATCTCTGCTATTGCAGTAGTGTTGTAATGGGTTCCACATATGGAGTAGGCTTATCCAAAATCATGGAGGCAAAAGATGAAATAGAATACAGCAAGCACTCCTGTTCTTCTTTGGCTAAAATATAGAGCACACTCAAATAGAAATAAGAGGTTGCAAAGAATTTTAGAACAACTCAAAGAGGATTCTGAATTTTATCCCAGAAGTAGTTGAGAGTCACTGCATACCCTTGATCAGATGAATGATGTGTGCTTTCAAATTTTCAATTTGACAGTTGTGTAAAGAAGTATAGATTATACCTAAAGCAATCACACACTTGGGGAGCTAACAAAGCCAGGAGAAGTTCCCAAACTAAGATTAAATCTGATCTTTTGGATGATGTTTTGTTCAGTGCTCATTCAAGGTCTGTTGTCCCAGACAACTAACTAATCTAAAGTAAGGAAATTTCTTATAACTTTGATTTAACCTCTGATTGTGTCATGTGTCCCTGAGACAAATTCTAAGGTCTCTGGTGCCCCTAAACCTACATGTGATGTTGAAACCTGCCTCAATTCCAAGACTGTCTTTAATTGACATGCAAATAAAATTAGATTTTTTTTAAATCAGGCAAAACAAATACATTTTACTCCTTTTATTAGTTACATTTTTCATCAATTCTCTTTGCATCAACTTAGCCCCTTAGAATCACTACTAAGTATTGGTTCCAAGGCAGAAGAGGAAGAAGGACTAAGCAATGAAATTAAGTGACTTGCCCAGGGTCATATAGCTAGGAAGTGTCTGAGGTCAGATTTGAACCCAGGACTTCCTATTTCCAAGCTTGGATCTCTATCCACTGAGCCACCTAGATGTCCCAGCCTCTACCTATTTTCCAAAGTTTTTTCACATATATGCCCTCCTGTGAAGACTTGTGAATTGAGAGTGGACAAGAAATAATATCTCCCTTTGGCAAATGAGAAAACTAAAGTACAGCCAATGAAATCATTTGCTGAAGGTCACATACTGAATTAATAACAGAGACAGAACTCTGAACCAAGGTTCCTAATTCCCAGTTCAAGTTCTTCTACTGGGTTATGGAAAATGGAGTTAAGACAGCTACTGGGAGTTTGTGAAAAAAAAAAGATGATGAAATGCCTGTTCTATACTCATTGACACTAAATAGAGCCAATTTTATACAATTTACAAATATGTATTAATTTCCAACTATGGGCAAGATGAAAAGTATGTGATGGAGACCTGGGAAGGGGAGGGAAGGGAAGATCCAATTTCAACTTTTACTTCTGATGTATACTCATTGTGTCACCCTATCACTGCCCCTAGATGACACTTGAGGGCTATAAATTACAAAATATTTGTGTGTCTGCATTAATAGAGGGAGTTTTCATTCTGAAGTCTTTCTATAAAGGTGAAATCAAGGGTCCAAGCTTCACACAATCCAAGCCCTTCCAAAAGTGTGCAAAAAGTGGTACGAGACACTGGAGATATAAAAGACAAGACAAGATAAACAATTACTACCTGAGGAATGCTTACATTCTACAGGCAGAGGTGAGGGGCAATAAAAGATTTAAACAGATTAATAAATGCAATATGATTTGAGGAAAGAGAGAACACTAATGATAGACAAACTTGTTCTCTAATTTAGATATGTAGAAATGAATAAGAGTAAAGGATGATTAGGAAACAAGCATTTATTAAGTGTATCATATGTTGTGCCAAGTACTTTATGCATATTATCTCATTTGATCCTTACAACTGAGTGGTAGGTCATATTATTAATTGTAGTTGAGGAAATCAAGGAAGACAAAAGCATGAAGCCAGAGGAATGCCAAGTTAGGTAACACCAAGTAAACTAGTCTGTCTAGAAAAGAGAATATGACAAGAGGAGAAATGTGAAATAAGTTTGGAAAGGTAGACTGGAACAAGATTATAAAAAGCATTAAGCACTTAGTTTAGGAATTTATATTTTGTTTTAGAGACAATGGAGAGTTCCTGAAAATTCATAACCTGGAGAGTAATGTTGGTAGTAAGTACTTTAAGCATTTGTGAAGAGGAGAGATTGGAGAGAAAAACAAATGGAAGAAGAGAAACTGATTAGGAAGGCTGTTGCAATAGTACCGGTGAGTAGTGATGAGGATCTGAGTTGATATAATTAACGTATGAGTGGAAAGCAGGAAATAGACCCAAGAGGTCTATTTTGGATTTAGAGTTGACAAAATAAGGCAACTTATGAGCTATGGAGTAGAGGTAAGAAAGAGGAAGAATTGATGTTGAGTTTCAAAGCAGTGACTAGAATTAAAAAGGAAATTTTAGAGGAAGTACAGGTTTTGAAAAAATGATTCAATCCTATTTTAGAAATATTGAGTTTGAGCTATTTATCCTAGTAGAAATAGATATCCAGGAAACAGTTGTTATATGAAACAAGAACAGAGGAGAGAGATGAGGACTAGATATATAGATTTAGGGTTCATCTGCTTAAAAGTAATAATGAAACCTCTTAAGAGATGACCAGGAAAGAAGATGCATGAACAGAAAAAGAGAGGGTCTAGTACAGTGGTTCCCAAACTTTTTTGGCCTACTGCCCCCTTTCCAGAAAAAAAATATTACTTAGCCCCCTGGAAATTAATTTTTTTAATTTCACTAGCAATTAATAGGAAAGATAAATGCATCTGTGGCCATCACCGCCTCCCTGGATCACTGCAGCACCCACCAGGGGGCGGTAGCACCCACTTTGGGAATCACTGGTTTAGTGTATAGCCTTATACTATATACATAATTAAATAATGGGTCATAGATGATGATCTAAGAAAAGAAATTGAGAAGAATCAGACAAACAGATGGGAGATGAACTTAGAAAGAACAATTGCACAAAAACCCAGGTAGGAGAGAATATTTAGGAAGAAAGGGAAGTCAGCAATGCCAAATTCTTTAGAGGGGTTAAGAAGGAAGAGGACTGAGGTGGGGGAAAGACATTAGATTTGTCCATTAAAATATCCTTGGTAATCTTGGATACAACAGTTTTGGTTGAGTAGTGGGACCCATTTAAAGAGAGTGTGAGAAGCAGTTAGGTAGCACAGTGGAAGGAGCAGCAGGTCTGAAAAGTCAGAGGACTGGGGTTTGACTCTGACCTCTTAGATATGTGGCCCTGAGCAAGCCACTTAACCTCAACTGCCTAGACCTCCCTGAATTTCTGTTTTAGAAATGATACTAAGTGAGAAGGTAAGGATTTTTTTTTTAAGAGTGAGTGAGGGGTGAGGAAGGAGACATTAATATAGACAGAACTTTGTAGAAGTTTGACCATGAAATGGAAGAAATATATGAGACAATAACTTTGGGAATGGAATAGTCATAGAGTGGGTTTTTTTAAAAGATGAGGGAGGTAGGAGTATATTCAGAGGCAACAGGGAAAGGAACAACAAATTAGGAGAAATCGAAGATGAGAAAGAGATGGCAATGATTATGAGGGCAAGCTCTTTTTCTTTTTTCAGTTACGTGTGTAAATAATTTTTGAAAATTATCTTTTGACATTTTAGAATTTATGGTTTTTCCCTCACTAACCTCCCCCTATCCCCCAAGATAGTATAAAATAGTCTGATGTAGGTTATACGCATACTTTCTTATAATACATATTTCCATGTTGCTCATTCTTTATGGAAGTCACATATCACATATGCAACAGAAACTTCATAAAGAAAATATAGTGGAAGATAGAATTCTTTAATCTGCACATAGACTCCAATAGTTCCTTCTTCATGATGAGTTCCTTATGGTTATCTTTGAGACTTCCTCTGCTGATAATAGTTTAGTCCTTCACAGTTCACAATTGATCACTGTAGAGATAAAGCTCTTGAAAGGAAGTGATGAAAGGATGAAGTTAGGGGCAAAAATAAATAAGGTGATCTTGTTAAGAAGAACAGTCATTTTATTATGAAAGACTTGAACAAAAGAGGAGAAAATAAGACAGGGTGGAGAAGGGGTTTGCTGTGGAAAATAAAGAATAGGGAACTCATAATGGTGGTATCTATAAACTCAGTCATTTTTTAGGTGAATCCTTCTACAGAAAAGGAGGGCAGAGAAAGGTATCTGGAGGTTAAGGAGAGAAGAGGTTTGGAGCAACAAATCTAAGAAGTGAGATAAAAAATAAATTGGGGGAGAAGAGAAAGAAAGCCTTGTGGCACGAGGACACAGTTGAAATTAGAGAACAAGTTTATACTTGTACTTGACCCAGTCTATACAATTGCGTTTTCTTCAGTGGCATTCAGCTACCATGGAGTGGTGGGAGGGAAGGTATTTGTCTGGGCAAGACATGATTGGATAACAAGCAAGAGTTTGAAGAGTAGTTGGCAGCACATAGTTGAATTAGTTAACTATAGGGTTAGGAAAGTGAAAGAAAATGAGGACAGAGCAAGGGTGAAGTTTGCATTCCTGTTGACTCATTCAATAAACAGCACTTCTTATTTCAAGCAGAAAACCCCTGGGTTAAAATAATGTAAAACTACAGAGATTGGCAGGGAAAGCAAAAAGAGAAAGTCTCTGTATCCTCAACTCAGTTGATCTGGGAATTGGCTGAAACTCCCACCCAAAAAGTTTCTGAGTGGCTTGGGCTGTCAGGAGCAAAAATGGAGATATGCTTGAAAGTTTCAGTGATTGGGTTGTTGGAGTACACTTATGTCATCAGAAATTGCATACACTCAACAAGGATGCTATTATCATGATGGAAAAGGACAGAAATTACCAATAGTAGAAAGATCTAAGAAGTTGGAAGCAAAAGACCTGAGAATGAATGCAAGCTCTCTCTCATTCATTCAGGCATTTATTGAGAAGTAGTTTACAGTGGTATAATAGCCTAATACTGGTATAATAGTCTGGGTGCTAATCAGGTAGCCTTAGGACTGATGGATAAGCCCAAAGGCAGTAGAGTAGCCTCTTTGGAGCTGATAGTATGGAGTAGCAGCTCTGCTGTAGAGTGGAAGCTTCCATACCTTGTGAATCAGGGTTGGCATATTTATTGGGGTCTGGTTGCTTAGCATCTCCCTTTCTCCCAAGTGGTAGCATGTTTTGGGGTTTGTTGCCATAGGAAATAAGGAGCATGCACAAGATTGGGGGATTCTTCTGGAGTGCCAGAGTTCCCAGTGTTCAGGTTCCATGTTCCTCTATTGTCTACCTTGTCATCATTTGTCAATATGGGAGAGGTCTTGCTGCCCTTCTAGAGTGGGAACATGGATTGAGGTAATTAATTATTTCTAAGAACAATATAAGCAATTAATAAAACAGAGTAGGTACAAAACTGTTGCCTAGTACAGAATGTTAAAGATCTAGTACACAGAGTGGATAATTGAACAGTCTACAATTCATGCTCAAGTAATGTTGAAACTACAAGTTTTGCAGTTGATATTTAACTAGGGCTAACTAGTGAGAAATGCAAGATTTCAGAGTATGAGGGTCCCATTTCTATAGACATCCCACTGTCAGCCCACATCAATTAGATATAAAGAGTTTTGCTCTGTCACCTTCTACTTAGGGAAGATACTTCTCAAACTCCATTTCCTTATTTGTCCGAGTTGTGAGATCATATAACATAATAGGTTTAAAATTACTCTAGAAACCATATATCATGATATAAAGGTGAACTTGAACCTCATAATTATATTATACATTATATATAATAACCACGTATTATATATAATAATTATATAATCTTAGTCTTCGTAATGTAAAAGTTATTGTTATTATTAGGTTTGTGCTATGGGAAGTCCATTCCTGTGCCTGAGCATTTGAAAGGAACCAGCTGACCAGAGGCTATCTTCTCCTCTCTCTCTCTCTCCAGGATCAGAATCACCATCTTTGGGCTAGTTCTGGGTCACTTTGAGTCTCAAACTAGGGAAAATGTTGAAAGAGGCTGGTATCATCACAGTCTCTCTTCTGCTGTTGTCCATAATGAACAAAGGTAGGAGTTTCTTTCCCACTTTTTATTCTCCCACTTACTCCTTCTTAATGGGTCCACAAGTCCTGGACCTTGAGTTTTGTACTTCACAAAAGTAACTTAATATAATCTCCTTCCTCAAACTAAGAGAGTACTTAGTCCAGCTCTAGAAGAAGAAAATAATAATAAATTGTGAATTTGCTGTCAAAGTAGCTCCTGGCAAGGCATGGAAGAGCAGATGTTGAAAGAGATTCTAAGAGATGAACTTGGATGTTTCAGTAGCTGCTTTGTATTGAGGACAATGCCTACTCCTCAAAGAGTGGGCTAATTAACTAAGGATGTATAATAATGAAGAAGAAGATGATGATGATGATGATGAATGGCTAACATTTGTATATCATGGAGCCATAGTTGGGATCACATAAGATTTAGCATCATCTACATTAAAAGGTTAAAGGACTTAGATTATGATATTCTGGAAGACAAAGGTGCTAGGATTACAATTAAGAATAACCTACCCAGAAAAACTGGGGAAAGTGGATTTTTAATAAAATAGAGAACTTTCAAGCATTCCTGATGAAAAGATCCAAGCTAACTGAAAACTTGATATTCAAGCACTATACTAAAGAGAAACATAACAGGTAAACATGAAAGAGGACTCATAAGGGATTAAATAAAATTAAATTGTTTAAATTCCTATATGAAAAAAAATTGTTTAGATTCCTATGTGACACATACAACTTCTAAGAACTTTATCATTATTAGGACCATTAGAAGGAATCTACATAAACAAAGATCATGCGCATGAGTTGATTGTTAGGATGATCTAAACAAATTGAAGGAATGAGAACAAGGGAAATACTGGGAGAAAGAGGAAGAGACTGGAAAAAATGGAGAAATTGTGTCACATAAAGGATGTGTGTAAGAGCTTTTACAGATGAGGGGGAAATAGTTGGGGAATAGGTAACACTTGAGTGATATTTTCATTGGAATTGATTCAAAGAGGGAAGACATTCACAGTCAGTTGGGAATAGAAATCTAGTTTCCCAAAAACAGGGAAACAGGAGGAGAAGAGGAGAAGTGAAAATGGTGGGATGATAAAAAAAAAAGGAGGGCAGTTTGAGGGAGACAGTTGTTAGAAGCAAAACAGGCTTTTAAGGAAGGACAGGGTGAAAAGAAAGAAAAGGATAAATAGGAAAAAATAATATGCAGGGAAATATACAGTAATCATTTTATCAGTGGGTTTATCCCAATTCATATTCACAAATAGCTATGTATTTCTCTCTATCCTATTTTCTTCTATTTCTTCCTCTCTCTTTTTTACCCTGACCCTCCTCAAAGGTCAAAAAATAAGAGCAGGTAGTAGAATCCACTAGAAATAAAAATCCTACTATATATTGTTTACAAGAGTCATTTGAAACTGAAAGAAATACAGAGTTAAAATAGAAGCTAAAGCAGAATCCAATATGCTTTAGATTAAATTTTTTAAGGTAGGAATAGCAATTATGATCTCAGACAAAATAAAAACAAAAATAGAACTAATTAAAAGGGATAATCAGAGAAATTATATTTAGCTACAAGGTATGATAGATAATGAAGAAATTTTAAAAATTATAGCAAATTTCTTTGAGAAGAGGCCTCATTTCTCAAATATAGTAGGAACTGAATAAAATTCATAAAAGTAAGAGCCATTCCCCAAATGATGGCTAAAGGATATTGTACAGGCAGCTTTCAGAAAAAGAAATCAAAGGCATCTATATTTATATGAAAATTTTTTCTAAGTCATTATTGATTAAAAAAATGTGAATTAAAGCAATTCTGAGGCACCACCTCACATCTATCAGATTGACTAATATAAAAGAAAAGGAAAATGAAAAATGTTGGAGGGGATATGGAAAATAAGTACACCAAAACATTGTTTGTTGTCTTTATGAAGTGGTTCAATCATTCTGGAGAACAAATTGGAAGTAAGTCCAAAAGGTTATAAAACTATAAATACCTTCTAACCTATCAATAACTACTACAAAGTCTGATCAAAGGAAAAGGAAAAAGACTTATATGTAATTTTTTTATATTTATATATATTCTTTTTGAGTTACCAAATAATTTGAAATTGAGGGAATCCTCATCAATTGGACAATGGCTGAACAAGTTGTAGTATATGATTTAATGAAATAATATTGTGCTATGAGAAATAACAAGAGCTGTGTTTCAGAAAAAAAACCTGAGAAGACCCATATGAACTGTTGCTGTGAAGTAAGCAGAACCAGGTTATCATTGTACACAGCAATAGCACTATTGTAACAATAATCACCTAAACCTTAGTTACCCTGATCTATACAATGATCCGAGATAATTCCAAAGAATCCATGATGAAAAAAATATCTTACATAGAAATTGGAAAAATAAAATTTTATTTTTTAAAATGCTATCAACCTTCAGAGATAGGAATTGAGCTTATCTATTATAAGGAAACAAGCTCTTGTTGCACACCACATGGGCAGTTTCTACTTTTTCCTTACATAAAAGGGATTTTAATTTTTTTCTCTCTCTCTTTTTCAGAGGAACTGCATACGGATTTTGGTAAGTCCAATTTGTTTTCCACCATTGCCCAATCCAACATATTCAAGACAGTCTCCCTCTGAGATAACATTGATTCAAACTAGGTTCAATGATATATCCATAGTGGACATTTCTGATTTCTACTGGTATCAGTCTTTGCTGTTAAGGGAATCCCAGCCACTGACCTTATTGCGGATACAGGGGAATTAGAGGATAGAGGGGAATGGCATTGAAGAGCCATCCAAGATAGTCTTACATTATAGACATATCATATATATATATATACATATATTGTGTATATATATCTTATATATATTATATAGATAGATATACAAATATCTTATACTCTGGACCTATCATGTACCAAGTCACTGTCCCAACCTCCATATATTTTTCTTGTTACTTATTCCATCTTTCCCACAGGTTCAGAATTATCTGCAAGGTTCTCCTTACTATCTCTTCCCCTGGATGCCATTTTTACTTGTTTTATTATTCCCTGGATTGAAGGGCATCTGTATTAAAGGGAGGTTGGAGGGGAGCCATTGATGCTGGGGCAAAGGTATGATTAAAAGTACTCCTTAAGTCCTGATCACAGTCTTGTAGGGCACCTTTGCCCCCTCTCTCCCTACTCCAACCCTACACAGATTAGTTTAAGTACCTTTGAGGGAACAATTATTAACTCTTTAATATCATAAATTTTGTTATCTCTAACCTTGACCTCAGGTTTAGTATTCCTTATTCCTGTACTTACTGGCCAACTAATTTTGGCTGAGTCTACAGAAATTGGTGTTGTTTTTTTAAACCCTCATCTTCTGTCTTAGAATCAATGCAGTGTATTGTTTCCAAGGCAAAAGAATATAAGGGTTAGACGATGGTGATTAAGTTTAGGAAATTTCTGAGACCAAATTTGAACTCAGAGCCTCCCATTTCTGAGCCTGGCTCTCAATCCACAGAGCCACCTAGCTGCCCTTGGAAATTAGTTTTGATTGAATTGTCAAGTGCTTATCTGGTAACAAAGGTTAATAGTTACCTGTCAGGTTATCAAAAAGGAGTTTGGGTAGTTTGCCACAGCTCCCATGACCCCAGAAAGTTGCAGCTGAAGTGAATTCCTTAGCCCTCCTTTAGCCAATTCAGGAGACATTCATGGCAGATGCAGTATCAGGGACAAAATGTCATCATATGGTTACAACAGGAAGCATGCTAAGGCTGTAATCAGATGGCTGGACAGTGATTCAGGGAAACAGCAGGGCATAGACGGGGGTGGAGTATGGAGAAAGGTGAAAGCTATGGTCCAGTCAGCTAAAACCCCAAATTTCTCAGGTTCATATCCCTCTATTATTTATCACTAAGGCAAAGAGCCCAAGAAAACTCTGCCTTCTATTTGCCACTAGCCCAGAGATCTCTTTTCCTTTAGACTGGCCTTGATATTTACATTAATTTTATTTCACCTGCATATATTGCAGAGATTGGAAGGATTATCTGTGGAAGGCCGATTGAAGAAATTGGGTCATGATAGGGCCTGTTATCTGGATTTCCTACGTGACCAATCCAGGCTGAGGCAGTCTTTGTGTTTGGTCCTGGTCACCTGAGCCCTGAAAAGCTCTGGTACCAGCAGGCTGGTTAATCCAAAAACAACTTGAGCCCTCCAGGAGGCTATTGGAAGTCATTTAGAGAAATAGAATCGAATCTGTAATAGATATTTTATCTGGATCCCATTACAAAATCATCGGCAAATAAAGCTGTGTGTATGATTTTTTTCTGCACTGCATGTCAGGACACAGACAGAATGGGGTTATCTAAGGTAAAAATCTGAGACTCCTCTTTTGACTCCTTTTCAGATCCCCACCTTTTCTTAATATTCTTATTGGAAAGCTTTGAGTCCTTAGCAGACCAGCAGCTACTGAGTTAACCATTTCTATCCTTGATAATTAAGAAGTCTGAACTCTAAAAAATATATTACTTAGATAATCAAGACCAGACACAGACAAAGCTAGACAAGACTTTATCTGACCAGGTGCAGTCCTGTAAATCAAGAGGACAGGACTCAATTAGTAAAAATCTCTATGAAATATATTTCTGTTCCCAGAATTAACTTCTTACTAATTGGTGGTTGGAATTTGGCCTTGGTCCCTGTTCTGTCTTTACTTTGAAGCTTCCAAGGATTTTCTTTTATGTGATTTATAACCTCTATCAGCTGTAAGTTTTTCTTTGTGTTCTTTGTGTGAAAATAGTATATAATAAACTCAAGATTCCATGGAGTTGGAGCAGTTATGAGCTAAACATTTAGTCTGACTGTTCTCATTCAATCCAATGCCACTAAATGCCACTCAGGACCCACAAAAATATAGAGTTGGCTCTCTATAATTATCTCTATCCCCTGGGCCTCACTTTTCTTTAGAAGGCTCTCAGGCCAACTACACATTCTCTCTCCTCATATCTCTCTCTCTCTCTCTCTCTCTCTCTCTCTCTCTCTCTCTCTCTCTCTCTCTCCCTCTCCCTCTCTCTCTC
>NC_058133.1:257983263-258002027 GCF_016433145.1 Gracilinanus agilis | reverse complement strand
CTCCCTCTCTCTCTCTCTCTCTCTCTCTCTCTTTCTCTCTCCCAGTCCTCTGAAATGACTCTGCCTTGTATTCCACTAAGGTCAGCATTGTCCCTCTATCTTCCTTAGGACAGTCCTTTATCATCCCCACTCTCTTGTTTATCTTCAGTTTCTCCTTGTCTACTGGCTGCATTTCCAACTACTTATTAGACATTTCAAACCGGATATCCTATAGCAGAATATGCAAAATGTGCATATGCAGAATATGCAAAACCAAGTTCATTATTTTTTCTCCCTAACCCTCTAGTTCCTCACTTCCCTATTAATTAATGTCCTCACTTCCCTATTAATGGCTCCACCATCCTCCCAGTAGCCAAGGCTCACAACTTAGCAGCCATCCTAGACTCCTCACTCTCTCTCATTCCTCTATCTGAGCTGTTTCCAAATCCTATTGATTTTATCCTTGCACCATCTCTCAGATATGCTCCCCTCTCTCCTCTAACATTGCTAACATTTTGTTGCAAGTCCTAATTATATCCCACCTGGATTATTATTATAACCTGCTGATCAGTCTCCATGCTCAAATCTGTTCCTCATTCCACCTCATCCTCCTCTTAGCTGTCAAAGTGTTCTTTCTGAATGATAGATCTGAACACATCTCCTCCCTATTCAATAAATGCCAGACATCAAAAATATAAGATGTTCTGTAGGGCATTCAAAGCCTTTCACAACTTGGCTCCCACTTACCTTTCCAGGCTCATAACCTTACTCCCCACTTCATACTCTATAATCCAATGATGTGTGTCTCCCTTTCTGTTCCTTGCACAAAATGCTCCATGCCAAGATTGAGCATTTTTCAAAACTATCCTCCATGTCTAGAATGTTCTCCCTCCTCATCTCTGCCTCCTGACTTCTTTCAAGTCACAAATAAAATCTCATCTTCTACAAGAAACCTTTCCTGTTCCTCCTTAATGCTGATGCCTTCTTTCATTAATCATCTCCAATTTATCTCACATATATCCCATTTGTATAGATTTGTTTCCATATTATCGCCTTCATTAGACTGTAACTTCCTCGAGAGCAGAGCAGAACCTATTTTGCCTTTCTTTGTCGCCCCTACCTCCAGTGCTTATGCATCTGGCACATAGTAGGTAACTAATAAATGCCTATTGACTGACTGGCTGACCTGTCCTAGAAACAGGTCTGCTGATGACACTGCCATTGCTTCTCTGAATCTCTTTGGCCTATGTTTTCTATTTCACTAAACAGCTAAATTAAAAGTCACTGGCTCCATCCATCCCATCGTGGCCAAGCGTGGGGAAGATGTCACCTTATCTTGCCATCTCTCTCCTGAAACATATGCAAAACACATGAAGGTGAGATGGTTCCAAGTCCATTTCTTTCATCCTGGACACATGGAGGTTGATATGAACAGAAAACCAATAGCAGAGGACAAAAGGATATTAATGGAGCCAGCTGCAATCAACAAAGGGACAGTGACCCTGAAGATATTCCATGTTGATACTTTAGATAATGGACAATATTGGTGTCGTTTTGAACAAAATGGCATCTATCAGGAAGCTAGTTTGGAGTTAAAAGTAGCAGGTGAGAAGTAATATGGCTTGGGGTTTTGAACCTTCTATAAGTGATAGGAATTTGTGTGTATGTGTATGTGTGTGTTTGTATGTGTTGGTAGGCAAGGAGAAAAAGAGGAGGAGCATCCTTACTTCTGAGTTATTATAATAACATTGTAAAGTTTATATTCCTGTTTACAATTATAAATAACACCATGTGTTACTATAATAACATAGAGTTTCCCTTTTGACTCTGGAACTTTTCAGTTTCTACAACTTTCCTCTGCAGATCAGTTGTGTCCCTTCAGTGCTCAATGATGGACACTTTTATCAAGTTCTCTTGAAATGACAACCTTTGGGGAGACTCCATTCTGAGTCTTTCACTCTTTCAACTTGCAATAAACTCTGTTTTTCATTTTATGACATGAACCCTTTGAGAAAATGTGAACCTGGGTACCCAGAATATATAAGCCCAGATTGGGTAAAAGGGAGAAAAATAAAAAGAAAGAAATAGCCATTGTCTTAATTTAAGTGGGAGGAAGCAACATAGCTTACAAACTTTCTTTCCTTTTCTCTTTCACTGAAAAGACTTAGGGAAGATAGTTGGAGGACACAATCTGGCAATGACTATTGTGCTCAAAGAAAAGGCCATCAAATTCTTATCCAATTTTGCTGCCTCTCCAATCATGGATTCTAGATCTGAAACAGTTGCTAAATGGTAGAAGAGAATCCTTCTATAGGTTGTGCTGGGACTTTCTGGCCCTCACAACAAGAAAGACTAAAGGAGGCTTTTCTCCCATTTATATCATTGGAAGCCTCTAGGATAGAGTACCTGGCCTGAACAAGACTTGAGTTCAAATCTAGCCTCAGATACCATGTGACCCTAGTCTAGGCACTTAACCTTTATTTGCCTTAGTATCCTCCTCTATAAAGTAGGAATAATAATAGCACCTAGGGTTGTTGTGAGGATATTTGTAAAGCACTTAACACAGTGCCTTGCACATAGTAACTGCTATATAAGCATTAGCTATTGTTATTGCTATTATTATTCTGTGTTGCAGAAAGGAAGAATTTCTCCTTTAGGATGGTGAAGTCCTTGACAATAATAGGGAAGTGAGGAACTTCATTTGGGAGAAAAGATAATGAGGGTCATTGAATTCTACGTTATCAGAACATATGCATTCACAAGATTTTGCTCTTTGAAAATATTCCTAGCTAGTCTTTCCTTCAAAGTCTTTGGCTTGGTGCCCTCCACTCTTGGGCTATCAAAGTTTCATTCTAGGTAACAACACAACAATAACAAACAGAATTGAGTTGCCATTTTCTTTTTCCCCTACTTACTCTGGAAAAATCAAACCTAAAAAACATTCCTTATACCTTTCTGACAATGAGGGTCACAATCTCCCATTCAGACTGTGGAGAAGGATTTTTTAAATTCCGTCCTAATATCGAGAGTCCCTTTTTTTTCCCAGTTCACCCTTCCACCTCACCCCAAAGATCTCAAGTATTCTTGCCCCAGATTTCAAATTCTTGGCTTCCCTCTTTTAGGTTTGGGCTCAAGCCCTCAGATCTACCTGAAGGGAAATAAAGATGGAAGACTTCAGCTGGTGTGCACTTCAGAAGGGTGGTTCCCGCAGCCTCTAATGTGGTGGAGAGTGGAAGGGGGAGAGAATTTGTCTGCCCTCTGGGAAGACAAGATACAAGACATAAATGGATTGTTCCACGTGGAGACATCTGTGATGATCAGAAATGACTCCATGAGTAATGTCATCTGTTCCATCTACAATCCTTTGCTAGGTCAAGAGTTATCTGCTTCCTACATTCCAGGTTAGATCTCTCCATCCCATCCCACCCCGCCAATCTCTTCCTTTTAGTAAATTATTTAGAGACTTCTCAAATAACTAAAATACTAAATAGATTGAGAGGTGTGAAGATATTCTAAATGGTAAGTGGTATCATGAGACTTATCAGTTTTTGTGACTCTTCCAAGCTTTTCCCCATTCATATAAGCCCCAGCCCAATGCAGAATATAGGTTCTGGAAGGTAACATTAAATAGGAAAATAGGAAAAAACAAAAAAACAAAAAAACTATTAAGCATTTAATAGGCACAAGGCATTCTAAGATTTGAGTTTTAACTCTGACCTTCATTAGGTGACTGCAAACCCTCTAAACATCTCAGGTCTTCAGTTTTACCATCTGCAGAAAGTTAGATGTGGTATATTACTTCCTTTCTTCATGCCTCACACACTTATGAAGAAGGAAGTTCTCAGCAGAATATGAGTCCATTTTGTTAGTACTTCCCTTTACCAGAATGATTCCAGGAGCTGCTGAGTTGGTAGTGGGGTTAGAGAAAGAAAAGATGATGAAATATTTCCTTTGAGGACTTGGCTGAATAGTAAATGGGGAAGTCAAGTGCAACTCTCCTGATGCTGTTTCAGAATCCACAGAGGAGGAAGCTGATCTTGAGCTCCCTGGAAAATCCTTTAGGAGCATTCCTAAGGGTGCCTGGGCTATCTGGCTCAAAGAGATGGGACTAGGCTCATTACACCTGTATAACTAATGGGGATCTTGGGGTTCTTGTTTCAGAATCACCACCACTGGGAATGATTCCTTCTTGGAAGACCCTGATGCTCACCCTGGGGATCTTCCTAATTGCAACTACTGGAGTTTTCACATGGCACCAGCGCTACAAAAGAGGTAAATTTTTTTCTAAATAAAAGTTGATATGAGGAGAGCTGGATGACTGGAAGAGAAGGGAAATGATATAAAATGTGGAATGGTACAGAATCTCACATCACTTTAAGCCTTGGAATCTCTCTCCCTCCCTGACACACACACAGATACACTTTTTTTTTAACTTGAATATCAGTTGAAAGAGCAGTTAGGTGGCACAGTGGATATTGCCAGGCCTGGAATCAGGAAGACTCATCTTCATGAGTTCAAATCTGGTCTCGGGAATGTACTAGTTAGGTGACTCTGGACAAGCCAATTAATCTTATTTGTCTCCGTTCTTCATCTGTGAAATTGAGCTGGAAAAGGAAATTGCAAACCTATTCAATATCTTTGCCAAGAAGAACCCAAATAATGTTGCGAAGAGTCAGGTACAACTGAAACAACTAAATAATAATATCAAATAAAATGAATCTTTCAATATACATTGTATATTGCATATAGAACATATATACAAATGTGTGTGTATATATATTATACACACCTATATGCCTTGTGTATATGACACAAACTGTAGGTCTTTATTATGTAGTCTATGTGTGTCTCTGTCTCAATCTTTCTCTTCTTCCTTTTATCTTCCTTTCTCTCCTTGACTATCCCTCTTCGTGTTCTTCTATCCATATCTTCTTTCTTTTCTCTCTTCTGTCTTCTTTCCTTATGTCTTCTAGTCTTTTTTCTCTCTCCCTTTGTCTATCTTTTCTTCTTAACCTCTCTTTCCTCTTTCCCTCCCTCTTCTTTTTCCCTATATCTCACTCATCTCTCCCATTTTCTCCTGAGCACCAGATCAATAATCATCCAACAGCTGATGAGCACATTTGGGGGAAATTTCAAATAATTCCGATTCACTGTACGCTTTTTAAAAATTACTTCACCTTCTTTTCTAATATCAACTCTAAGATTAAAAAAAAAGCAAGAGCAAGGATTTATTACTAATCCCTTTTGTGAACCCATAGTTCACAACCTCAAAGAAGAGAAACAAAGAAAAAACAAATATAATGAAAGTGGGAATGACAGAGACAACCAAGCTCAGATCTCAGAGCTCCCAGGATGACAAGGACCACAAAAGCCTCTAAGCAGTAATTTGAGCATTCTATCCTAAATCTCTAGTCATAGCATAGAGAAGAAAAGCTGCTAGTCTTACTTTCCTGGGACATAGGAGAGCGTTGTGCTTATTATTAATAACAATATTTAACTATTGGAGCTAGGGTAGAATAGTGGATAAAGAGCCTGCTTCACATATAGGAAGATATGAATACAAATCTTCCTTTTGACTCATACTAGCTGTGTATCTCTGGACAAGTATTTCAACCTCTCAGGGCTCTAGACAGCTTTATAATTTTATATGTTCAAAAGTTGCCAGTCTACATCAGTAGAGCAAATTTCCTCACTGAACATTCCCTACACTAATGGCATTATAACCCTGAGAAGAAACAATGAAAGTATTTCTTCACTACTCCCAAACATCCATGACTTCATGAAGACAGATACTCCCTCCAAGGATACTAATGGCAATGCCCCGTATCTCAGATAGTTTCAGGAGTTTCCTCATCTGGAGGTCAATGATCAACCTCTCCAACTTGCTAGATTAATCCATGAACCACAGAGAGAATCCGTCACCAGGCACATGCTTCAAACTTTCTGGCTTAATACAACCTGCAAAAGCTTTTGTTCCACTGACAGAGCCTTAGAAAGTCCAGAACAATCCCATTCTATGACAAGAAGTATAAGCAGGGGGAGAACAGTAATACTTTATAATTATATATGATATTATACTGGGATATACAATAAATGTTTAACAATAGACTCTCTAAAAATGTACCTAGGACATCATTTTAAATTTAATTTCATTATTATCATTTTATTCATCACTTTCTTAAGTCAGACAATCAACAAAAATAATAAATCAAGTCCTGATTTCTAGTGATTTGCTTATTTCTGAGGTGTAAATATGACCACAATGAAAATTTAACAATCATCTCTCAAGAGCCAATATGAGCCAGCTCTAGCACACCAGTGGTGTTATGGTTACAAAGCATTTCAATATATATTGTCTCATTCTGTCCTCACCATAACATTAGAGTTGTCTCTTTTTTATAGCCAAGCAAATTAAAGTTCCCAGGGTCCCAAAGTCCATGGTCATATGGCTAGTAAGGAGCTGATCTTCTACCTCTAAACTGAATAGTCAGATCATTATACTCTGTTGTCTTCTGTTTAGTTGGTGTACACATAGCTCATACATTGGGGATAATAACATAAAAGACTTGGGTCCATTTGGGGAAATTTCTGTTAACTTTGATTCATTATGCTCTCTCAAGAAACATGGGAAGTTCACTATGTAACATCACCTAGAATGTTACTACTAATCTTCCTTTGCAAACTCATAGAAAAATGAGAGAAAAACAATACATGTCAAAGAAAAAAACAAAAAAGTTTACAGATTTAAAGCTTTCCAGGATCATAGAAATATAGAACTAGAGCTAGAAGAGACCTCAGAAGCTCGCTAGGTCAACATATTCATTTTATGGGTGAGGACCCAGAGGCTCCAGGAGATTAAATGACTTGTCCAAGGACTTAAAGGTAGTAAACTGAGATTTTAGCCCAGGTTTTTTAAGAGTGGTTACAAGAGTTCAGTGAAAAATATTAACGATCAACAATGAGCAACTCTTCCCCCAAAGACCTGTATAACCTCGGGTACTTGTAATCATGTACTTGGAAAAATAGCTAGGTGGTACTATAGAGTCAGGAAGATCTGAGTTCAAATGCAGTCTCAGACTCTTATTAGCTATGTGATCCTGTGTGAATTACTTAACTTTGCCTCAGTTTCCTCATCTGTAAAATGAGCTGGAAAAAGAAATGGCAAACCACTCCAATATTTTAGCCAAGAAAACCTAAAATGGAATCACAAAGAGCCAGCCATGATTGAAACAATTGGACAATATATGAATATTTACAATGGTTATGTTTCTTATAGTTTTTCCATTTGGTGCTTACCGCACTCCTCATTAATTCCAGGCAGGTGGCACACTTCATCTAGTTCTATTCACCTCGTACACAGAGACAGTAAGGTGCTTTAGAGTTTGATGTTGTGACTTCTTTATAGGTAGCATGAATATCACAAACATAAAAAATACTGTTTGATTGATGCCGAAGAGCAAGCTTCCTCCCAGTAGGAAAGTGACTTCCAATATTGGCATCTAGAGGGGGACTCTGTGTGAACCCCAAGTTATTCCATCCTGGCATCTTGTTGGAGTTAGAAAATGTTAAGTTATTAAACAGAGTTCGTGCAATCAAAAATGACTAAGTCAATGAAGGAACAGACTGCATTGATCTCTGATTAGATTTCATAGGATCCTCTCCTGAAAGCCCTCTAGAGGCTTCTGAGATGCTGAGCTTAATTTACTTTCCTCAATTTATCCCAGTCTCCCTGGCTCCAAAGGGCTATCACTCTGCCTAAAAGAAGATTTTCACTATAAGTCTGAAGCATTAAATACAATACTAGACGGCGGTGTGATATTATGGGGGAGAGGGAACAAGCACTATTACTAATAATTGCTAACATTTAAATTCATTTAAAATTAGGCAAAGTCTATTCATACATACATACATACTTATAATTACCCTATTTACTCTCAAAAGACCCTAAGAGTAGGTACTATGACTCCATTTTACAAATGTGGATACTGAGATGTTTTAGGGTATTACCTAAACTCCCTGTTTCTTTCTCAAGGTTTCAGAACAAGTGGATATCATTCATCCCTTGACTTTATTCCGTTATTTCTGTCAGTCTAGAGGCTGTGTCCCTGTTCTCCAAATCAAATCAAATCAAATCAAATACAAAAATTTGTATGCCACCTCATTATACTGGTCTCTCTCACTCCCCATTATCTGCATGCCAGGCACTAAGCTAAGTATTTTAAAAATAATATCTCCTTTGGTCTTCACAATAACCCCAGAAGGCAAGTACTATTATTATTTGCATGTTATAGCTGAGGAAACTGAGGCAGGTGGAAGTTCAGTGACTTATCCAGGGTCACATAGCTAGCAAGTATCTGAGGCTGGGTTTGATTCAAGCCATTTATTAGTTTATAGTAGCAAGGTACAATCAGGAGATAGATTATAGTCTCTGAAACAAAGATCTCCAGTTAATAAACAACCCTGAATGCTGCTTATCCGTGAGTTCATGGT
This sequence comes from Gracilinanus agilis, assembly GCF_016433145.1. NCBI lineage: Eukaryota > Metazoa > Chordata > Mammalia > Didelphimorphia > Didelphidae > Gracilinanus > Gracilinanus agilis. Next base: position 257,993,558 of record NC_058133.1, on the reverse strand, counting down.
CAAGGTGGAGGAAGTCACTCCAAGTTCAACTTTTCTTTGTTAAGAGAGCACATATTGGGCATTCTTTTACATATGAGGTGAAATGGCATATTGTCACTAGTAAGTTATTTATATTTTTTCTATAAATTTTCAAAATTTAAAAAATCTATTCAGTAAGCTACAAGCTTGACTTTTATCATTTTACCTTTACCAAATAATCCTTTACCACAAAATTGCTTCTGCCAAGTCATCTAAGGGCAACTGAGGAAGGAGAATTAACTCAGCCCTATAGAGTGATGGTACATTTTCTGGTAAAAGGTTCAGACTCCATATATCACTTATTCTTGGCATTTGCTATAAAGGAATATGGAGAGGGACAAGGCAGCTTTAATTGGAGTAGGAAATTCTCACATCAGCAGCTTCTCTGCAACCTTGGAGAATTGCCTGGGACACCAAGAAGATAAGTTATTTGCCTGAGATCACACAGACCATGTGCATTAGAATCAGGACTTGGATCTAAATAATTCCAGCTCTGAAGAATGCAAACATAAAGCAAAGACAGTTCTTGCCCTCAAGGATATTACATTCTAACGAGGGGAGACATCCCTCCTGGGAGGAAGGGTAGCATTATCTTCAGAAGACATAATAAAAAAAAATTTTTTTAAAAGAAGACATAATAAAATCCAAAGAATGAGAGTTAATAGACACATTAAAGCTCTCATTGTGGGATGTATGTGTGTGTGTGTGTGTGTGTGTATACACATATTCTTTTTTATGTGTATATATATATCCTTTTTATGTATATATCTATACATTTTCCCTAATTAGACAGGAACATTTTGAATGTTCAGATTCAAACCTGCTGCCCTTGGTGATAAAGGAAGAGAAAATCCAGGATTCTAGGGTTCATTTTTAATGCCATATTTCTAGTCTATTTTTCTTTGTCTTCCTAGGATATTAATGTATTTAAGCCCAATTTATTCCTCAAATATGAATACTACTAATAATAATAATAATAATGTTTTCTTAAGCTCTGAATCTGATTCCACATCTCTCTCTGTAGTGAACTGTACTCTGGACTCAAAAACAGCTCATCCTGAACTCATCATTTCAGAGAAGGGTCGGTGTGTGACTCGTGGAAACATGAGACAGAATCTGCCTGACAATCCGCAGAGATTTAATTTCCTTCCAAGTGTGTTGGGCCAGAAGAAAATCACATCTGGGAAACATTACTGGGAGGTGGAAGTTGGGCCTGGATCTGGGTGGTTCCTGGGCATCTGCAGAGAAGATGTGAATAGGACAAGAGATGCTCAAGTGACACCTGAGAATGGTTTCTGGATAATAGGCAGCTATGGGAATGATTACTGGGCCATTACATCACCTTCTACCCTCCTCTCCCTCAGGATATCCCCCCATAAGATTGGTGTTTTCCTAGACTATCACCTTGGGCACCTTTCCTTTCAAAATGTGACTGATGGGTCTCACATCCACACATTCCACATCACTTCCTTCTCTGGTACCCTACGCCCTTTCTTCCTCTTGTGGTCTCCTGATTGTAATGTTCCTTCAGGAATATTACATAGGTTGGGAGGAGCCCAAAGAACCACCAGCCACAAAAGCGAGCCTGTCCCATCTTCGAGGAATTCTGCCTCTCCAAAAACATTACCATTGGCTACTGGGGACCAAGATTCCTACTTGACTCCCAACTTCCTCATATCTTCTCGAAAGAGTATCTCAGGATCAAAAAGATGTTTGGTTACGAATCCTGTAACCTTTATCCGGATTCTTTTCAGTACCTAATATCTTCTCAAAAGATCTTTTCATCTCCAGTGTTTTGATTTCCCTCCAGGAGCCATTACATCTCAACTGTAACCTCTCATGATCCAGATTCTCAAAAAAAAAAAAAATCTAAGAAAAAATGGGTGGAGGAAGCCTGTAGAATAAAAATCTGAGAGGTAGTTCTACTATATTAATCAAATAATTACTGTGAGAAATTTTTTAGTAGAGTCTAAGTTTCATGAGGGTAGAAACAACTTCTGGGATTTTTACTGTGTAACTCCAAAGACTGATAAAATGTGTATTTGTTTTCTGACTCTTTGTAACCCCTATGGACATTTGACCATGAGGTTTTTCTTGGTAAAAATATTAGAGTAATTTGCCATTTACTTCTCCAGTGGATCAACTTTTTTGGCAGTGATCCAAAAGGCAAATAGAGGTTAAGTGACATGCCTCCGGTCAATTGACTCGGAAATATCTAAGGCTGAATCTGAACTCAGGTCTTACTGACTCCAAGCCCAGTGCTCTACTGTGCTACCAAAAGGGCCCCATCCAACTTCTAAGGGTTTAATACTTAATAATTTAATAAATAAAAATGAAAACATTGTGTCAGAAATTTGGGAAGGTGTTCTACATCCACCATCCCAATTAATAAAATTACACAAGGCCTAGCCATCTCTATTGAGTGATTTAGTCAATTAGATGTAAACAAGTCCTAAATCAAATTGGGAGGAGTGAAGTCCTTTGATCATTAGATGAAATCAGGTGACCACACAGAACATGTATTGGGATTAGCTGACATACTCTTTGGCAATGGATGAAACACCAGCTGGGAGATGCTTTTCCACTGGAGCATTCCATCTGTAAAGTGGTCAAGCTTTGGAAGCTTCTGGTCCCTAAAGCACCTTGAGAAGGAAGGCTCTTGTCCCTGTCAGAAAGTGGTCTTCCTCCCCCCATCAAGGATGCCATTAAAGACAATGGATCAGAGTCAAAAAATAGCTGGTAGCAGAGAGAGACACATTGAGGACAAAAAGGCAGCTACAGTACTCTGAATGTGACTCTGCACAAGGAGAACTTCATGAACACTCCATAAAGGGAAATAAGAATTTCTAGTAACCAGAAGCCTTGAATTGCCCTTTTGCCACACGTGATCTCTATATGTATGCTTCACCTCATTCTTTAAAGCTTGTTCTCACTCTCCACCAGAAAAACTACATATATTTGTGAAAGAGAGCCCCAAACTCTTTCAGGGGATGGGAGAATTCTGTAACAACTGTCCATACCAGGCCAGCTTAATAAATGCTTCTTTCGAAAAGCTAACTAACTCAAGTTAATTATTAATGGGAAATACACTGGCGGTGGCTTCTGAGCAAAAATAGAAACTTAGTTTCTAGTCCTAGAATACTTATTTACTGTGAATTTTCTCTGTTTCTTTTTATTCAGTATTCATCTTCACCATATGTATAAATACGTGAATATATCTGGATTTGGATCTTTCTTTTTCATCTTTGGTTTAGAACATTTCAAGCACTCTCCCTTTAGATAAAATCACTGTGGATCCCTACTTGCCCAGATTTCATTCAATTCTTTTCAAACATTTAACCATCTTCAATTTAGATCATAATGGCTGATGTATGGGCTGTACAGGGAGAACTATCACCTCTGGTGGGAGGTCTTGCTAAGCTCTTTCCAGGGATGCCCATCGACCTTTGGTGTCCACTTATCATCTAGCTTTCACCTGTGGCTTTAAGAAGCTACTAAATCAATTAACAACTTTAGAAAAATTGCAGGCTATAAAATAAAACCAAATAAATCATCAGCATTTCTATATATCACCAAGTCCAAGAGAAGATATAGAAAAAGAATTTCCATTTTAAAATAATCACAGATAAAATACTTAGAAGTTTATTTCCCTAGACAAATCCAGAATCTATATTAACAAATTATTTTAGACACTTTTCAAACAAAGACAACTGGAGAAACAGTTGATGGGGTTTTGCAGTGCAAAAAAAAAATTTTAAGGTGCTTTAAAATCTTAGAAATGCTTGGAAATCCTTTTTTAAAAAGTACTTTTAGATCTTATGTTTTTTACTAGTTAGCAGATATTACCAATTGTAATGTAGACTGAAACTTTGTGCTTACCCTGTTTAAGTGTTTGCCTGACATTCCAAACCTGAAAGGGGGTATGGGGACACCCAAACCATGTTATGACTTTTCCCCCTTTGATAAGAGCTTGTAAGGCTGAAAAAGAACACCCAAACACCCAATCTCAAAGGACCAGACAGATGATGTTAAACAGGACACAGAAGGGAACAGCACCCACACACACCAGAGATCTTTGCAATTAAGGGAAAATGTTTGTGATTAGGGGAAATCCTTCAAGCCCTGCGCATGCCCCCTTCTTTTCTTGCCTCTTCTCTGCCTCTTCTCCCAGAATGCTTTCTGGAATGCCCAGGAAAGGAATAATCTGAGGGAAGGTGCACAATTCCCTAGGTTGGGAGGAGGCAATACCTCAGAACCTCAATAAAATCTAGCAATCTGAATGCCAGGGGCTTGGGGTGGAGGGGTTGCAATTTTATCCCTGCTGCAGTCATTCCAGTAGTGCATGTTCATGGGGGTACATGGTGCTAAAACATGTGTAGATGATCTGCTTCCCCATGTCCCCCTCATACTTCATTTTGGCAGAGTGGTGTGGAGAGTACCTTTTTCCAAGGGCAGCTTTTTATCCAGAGCAGTTTTTCTTCCACCTTTCTGGCCATTCTAAACTTAGCTACTGCAACCAATAAAACTATATTTCTTGCCATGTACAGAGTCTGAGTTTTTCATTCTTGAGAAAAACCCAAACATACGTTTCTCAAACAGTAAAGTGGATACACTGAGCCAATTATTATTCTTTGGTTGTTTTCTGTCCTACTCTTCATGATTCCATTTGGCATTTTCTTAGCAAAGAAACCAGAGTGATTTGCCATTTCCTTCTCCAGCTCATTTTACAGATGAAAAAACCAAGGCAAATGGGGTTAAGTGACTTGTCCAGAGTCACACAGCTGGTAAGTATGTGAGACTAGATTTAATATAGTAAGAGTCTGTGAATAGACTCCTGGCTTGCATCCTCTATACCACCTAGCTGTTCCAATAAAAACTATAATTCTGCCTAAGTTAATTTATTTACATGCAAATCACAATCCAAAAGGGGTATTTTAAAGAGCTTAAGAATATGTATCTGGAAGAACAAAAGGTCAGTAATATCAAGGGAATCCATGAAAAAAAATGTGAAAAAAGGCAATCTAGCAGTATCAGATTTCAAACTGTGATAATTATGAATACAATCTGGTACTGGCTAAGAAAGGAGTGGTAGATCAGTAGAACAGATTGGGTCCAGAATACACAGTAGCAAATGACCATCATAATCTACTGTTTGACAAACCCAAAAATCCAAGCTTTCGTGCAAGACCTCCCTATTTGTCAAAAACTGCTGTGAAAACTGGAAAGTAGTTTGGCAGAAAGTAGATATAGACCAACATCTCATACCATATACTAAGATAAGGTTAAAAAAGGTATGTGACTTAAACATAGAATGTGATATCATAAGCAAATTAGAGTTACATGGAAAATTTGACCTCTTGGATCTGTGGAAAATGAATATTGAATTGTGATATTTTTGTGAAATAATTTTCTTTTAGATACTCCCCTCTCCCTGCCAAACAGTCTGATTCTAAGGTCAATCTGAGATAATTTCCACCCCACCCCTCCCACTCCCTGGCTATGAAATCAGGTTGAAATCTTCCTTTTTGTGGTTGTTGTTTAGATCTTAAAAGGAAACAGAATTAGAGGCAGAACCAACCAGCCATGGCAAACCCTGATTAAGAGTGTAATCTGCAGTTCTATTGGACTAACCCAGTCACACGGTGAGGAGAAAAGGGTATGTTGGTGTCCTTCTATGGACAAAGACCTGCCGCTTCCTGTGATGAAGTAATGAGGGAGGAATTGGAGTCTTTAAGTTCATTTTCTCAGTGGCTATTTACCAATCAGAAACGTTTTAGGATGTCCATGGGAGGGACTGAATGATGACATCACAAGGGATACATACATGGCATGCTGGAGGTGAGGACTTTTGCTCTGTGTTCTTGTGTACCCATTCAGATTGGGGAGGGAGTCAACTGGCTAGTTTATATTATCTTGAATAGCTGATTAATAAATTAACTTAAAATTAAGAAGTACTGCCTCTCAGGAATTTCAATTGTTACAGATCTATGGATGAGGGAAGAATTTGTGACCAAATAAGAGATCATGGAAAGTAAAATGGATTCGTTTTATTATATTAAGTTAAAAAGGTTTTGCACAAACAAAATCAATGTAGTAAAGATGAGAAGGAAAACAGGAAACTGGGAGGGAGGGGGACAGGATTGATATTTAAAGCAAGTTCTCTGCTAAAGGCCTAATTTCTCAACTATATAGGTAATTAAATCAAATTTATAAAAATGAAAGCCATTCCTCAACTGATAAATGGTTAAAGTATATAAATAGGCAGTTTTCAAAAGAAGAAATAAAAACTATCTATAGTCATAAGAATAAATGCTTTAAATCATTATTGATTAGGGAAATTCAAATTAAAAGAACTTTGATGCACCACCTTATACCTACCAGAGCAATTAATGTGATAGAAAATGAAAATAATGTGAAAAACTGGGATGCGAATGCACTATTTGCAGAGTTTTGAACTGATCTAGCCATTCTTGAAAATAATTTGGAACTGAAAAAACTAATGTTGAATTATGTTATTTATTAGCAATATTTCTAGGAATCCTGACCCCTGTATGACATTATGGGCCCAACCCTTATATGACATTATGGTGAAATAGAATTATCCACAAGAATCCCAACCTTGCAGACCTCCAGTCTTCCAGGACTGACCTTATCTACCTTGCAGACCTTCACCTTCTCCCCAGGATCTCCTCCCAGGAGATATTCCCCTTATCTACAAGAATACCTTAGGACATTCCCCTTATCTGCAGGATTTCCCAACCTAAAGACATTCCCCTACCCTTCTGACTACTACTCCATAAAAACTCAAGCCCAGGCACAGCTGGGGGTCACTCACCAACTTTAGGTGGGAGATCCTAACTCAAGCTAGGCAATAAAGTCCCTTTGCATCTTGCTTTGTTGGCTCAAGACTCATTTATTGGGATACTTCTCTGGGCATAACAGCAGAATCAGAAATACACTGTACACAACAAGAGTAATATTGTAAGAATGATCAACTGTGAATGACTTCATTATTGTAATCAACAAAATGATCCAAGAAAATCTGAAGGACTTATAATGAAAAATACTTTTAACTTCCAGAGATGAAGTCTAATGAATGTCTGAGTTCAGTTAGAAAGAATTTTTTTTATTTTCTTTAATTTTCTTGTCTATTTTTTGCAATAAATTTTGCATGTTTTCACATGTATGATTGATATATTGCTTGCTTCTCAGTGAGTGGAGGAAGGACTGCGTGATGAATATTTTTCAGCCAGACTGAAAGAAAGCAAAGAGACAAACTCCAAGCCAATCACAGGTTTGTTGAGAGAGGCTCATGTCTCTCAGCAAAGCTGGATCATTAGGTTTCCTCATACCTAAGACGACTGAATGAGAGTTTTCCACCAGTTATATACCCTAACGTTTCCTCCTGATAGACCTCCAGAGGACAGGTCACAGGCTCGGAGGCCACTCGTGTTCCCCACACATGCCCTAGATGATTAGGTGGATATGCCTTATAAGGCAAGGAGATATGCCTATCGTGGCAGTTCTGCTTAAAGCGTCTGCTCAGGATGTTCAAAGGGCATTGCCTTCTGACTTTCTAAATGCTCTCAGAAGGCAAGGACCCTACTAATGAGTCACACCTTATTGCAAAATGCTAGCTTATGTAGAGTTACAATAGAAAGAGGAAATAACTAAATATACCGCATTCGTGTAATAGCTAATGCACTAGTTTTACTTATAACCTTATAAAATATAATTACTAGAATTCTATTAATCACTAATCAGTCACTATCCAAGAATAATAATATACAGTAATATATATAATTATATACTATATACACGTATATAATATAATAATATGTAATATTATAAATAACATATAATAATCCCAGAGTAAGGAAGCAATCACTTCCTTTGACTAAATACCAATTAATTCTAATATCTGTGTTCTTATTTAAGGGGGGATCAGGAAATCGCATTCTCTTCAACTGCAGAAAAGAAAAGAAAGAATTCTGAATTTAAATAAAATTTTTAAATGAATATTAAAAACAATGTTTTATTTAAAGAGGCTCATATTTGAAATCAGATGACAAAAGTCTGAGTCTCAATTTTGTTGCTTAGTATTTGTACAATCTTGGGCCAATCATTTAATGTCTCCAAGCCTCAGCTTTCTAAATTTGTAAAATGAAACTTGAACTGGATGACTTCTGGTGTTCCTTTGGGTTATATGGATTTGATCTTATGGTCCTATGATACCTTAGTCTTTGGAGGACTATCAAGTGCAAGAGATTCGGTTTGTTATAGAGAATCACCTCCATACAACTAAAGAAACCAAAACATGAAATTGTCTGAATACCCATGAGGTTTGACTCCTTACTGGAAGTCTTCAGGTGAAGGCTTAGTGATCTCTTGTAGGGAATGTTGTACATGTGAAGGTCAGACTAGATATCCTGTGACATGTTTCCAAAAACTGAAATTCTGTGATTCTGTGACTTGTAAAAGATTTCAGGTACTGATTTACCTTTGTTTAGGGGCATTCCTCTTAGGAGTAAATAGAGTCAGGATCCAAATTCAAACTGAATTGATTTTTTAAATTTTTTTATTTTTTTTATTTTTTTTAAACCCTTACCTTCTGATTGGCTCCAAGGCAGAAGAGTGGTAAGGGTAGGCAATGGGGGTCAAGTGACTTGCCCAAGGTCACACAGCTGGGAAGTGTCTGAGGCAACAATTGAATTGAGATGATTTATTCAGTTGACCCCATATCAGTTCCTAGGCATCACTTATTAACATTTACAGTAAAGTTATATACTATCTGCTTTTTTATTTTGTCAGTAATTTCTATGCATTTTCCTTTCATACATTTTCTGTTTACATACTTTAAGGTCAAACAACAAAGAATATTCAGAGGCAGTATTCAGATGCAAACAAATGAATTGAGATGGATTTGGCACAGGAATTTCTATGATGGGAAATTTCAAACACATAAGATACCAGAGAAAAAGGGGGGAAGGTGAGATTCTGGCAGTAGAATGAGGATGAGATACTGAGAAGAGATATCAAAAAAGACTAGAAAATTTTAAAAACACAGACTATTAAGATTCTCTACAATTTATTAGACTTATCTATGTATACATCAGTTCCTCCTAGTAAAATATAACTTCTTTTAAAGTAGGCACACTTTCATTTTTATCTCAGATCCTACCACATGACTGACCCCTTTATAAATATTTAATGAATTGAATTCCCCTTTATTTCTCAGAGATCATATCTGATATTATAAGATCTAAATCATCTCTCTCCCCACCCATTAAGATATGGTAAGCGATTTGATCCGAATTATAAACATGCTTTCACATTGATCATTGTTGTAAGAGAATATGAAAATCTCAAACTTTAAATAACTTGTTATTTTTATAGATGGCCAAAAATTGTGACTAACACCCTTTTCCCACTTTTCCAACACTCCAAAAATTAGAAGACAGATTTCTGAGGTTCACTTCTTTTGTTTGTGTATGGGGGTTGCATAGTAAAATAATTCATGACCTAGTATCTAATTTACTGTTTGCATTGCAATACATTTTAGCTAGATTGCTCCTCAGACAAGAAACAAATTCTAACTTTAAGCTTTTGCAGAATGTCAGGCTATACGAAATCCTGTGTCCCACTGGCATAATCTTTGAAAATCTATAGTAATCTAGAGATACCAACGTAGTAAATAAGGTTGCTACTCTGATCACATTCACTAATATTGGGAAGCTTCAAAAAAAATAGTAAATAGGATAAGAACAAAGGACTTTCTCTATCTTGGGCCTATGCACAAGAGTTCAATTAGTTCAGTCATTTTCCAGTCTTGTCAAATTTTTTGTTTCCCTATTTGGGGTTTTCTTGGCAAAGATACTGGAGTGCTTTGCCATTTCCTTCTCCAAATCAGTTTACATATGAGAAAACTGAGGCAACCATGGTAAATTGATTTCCCTAGGGTCACACAGCCAATAAGGCCAGATTTGAACTCACAAAGTGTCTTCCTAATTCCAGGCCTGACACTTTACGCACTACACCTCCTAGCTGCCAGATATATAATAAATCATATATAAACCTGCTGCTACCTCCCCTACAACCCAAGAAAAGACTTTTTCTATAGTGTGGTTATAGGGTCAGGGCTTTGAAGTAAGTTTTGGTAAAACTGAGTGATTGGGGGGAATTTTAGAAGAGGGGACTTGGAGAGCTCAGTTACTTGGTATCGTGGGAAACAGGCTCATAATGAGGTGGAGAATGGCTTTGTGTTGTGGTAGATTTGT
>NC_058133.1:257930866-257955742 GCF_016433145.1 Gracilinanus agilis | reverse complement strand
GAGTTCATCCCATTCACATTCAGAGTTATAATCATCAGTTGTGCATTTGCTGACATTTTCGTATCCTCCCCTATTCCTACCCCCTTTTTCTTATACTTTTTCCTTTTAAACCAGTGGTTTGCTATTGAGCCACTATCCCTTATCCCCTCCCTTGATTAATTTCCCTTTCTACCCTCTCCCTTATTTTTCCCCCTCTTTTTGTTTTTAAAGGCCTTATGAATTCTCTCCCCCTTCTTCTCCCCTCCCTTTTTTTGACCTCCCCACTCCCCTGCTCTCCTTGGTTTATCCCTTCTAACTTTCTCAGAAGGGTTAGATAAGAGTTTTATGTCCCAATGGATAGTATAGCTACTCTTCCCTCTCCGGGTTGATTACACTGAGAGTAAGGTTTGATTATTACCTCTTAATGCTCTCTTCCTCTCCTTCTTATAATAGTATTTGTCCCCTTTCCTCCCCATGCCCTCTTTGTGTGTAATAGAATATCCTATTTTTCTTATTCATTCAAGTTTCTCTTGGTGTCCCCTGCTATTCACCCCCTCTTTACCATCCCCCATATCATCTTAGATTATTTAGTGTTCCACCCTCACCCTGTGAATTATTCTTCTGATTACTATAATAGTGAATACTATAATAGTGAAGAGTTCACTACAGAGAATTATACATAACATTTCTCTACATAGGAATACAGATAATTAGATCTCACTGAGGCCCTTAAAAAGGCAAATTTAAAAATTATAAGTTTTCTTTCTTTCCCCTCTGTATCTTATTTACCTTTTCATGTTTCTCTCGATTTTTGTGGTTGGATATCAAACTTTCCATTTAGCCCTGGTCTTTTTTTGTGCAAATACCTGGAATTCTTCAATTTTGTTGAATGCCCATACTTTCCCCTGGAAATATATAGTCAATTTTGATGGGTAGTTGATCCGTGGTTGCAGGTCCAGCTCTCTTGCCTTTCTGAATATCGTATTCCAAGCCTTGCGATCTTTTAGCGTGGAGGCTACCAGATCCTGTGTGATCCTGATTGGTGCTCCTTGATATTTGAATTGTCTCTTTCTGGCTTCTTATAAGATTTTTTCTTTTGCTTGGAAACTCTTGAATTTGGCAATTATATTTCTGGGCCTTTTCTTATCTGGGTCGAATGTTGCAGGTGTTCTATGAATCCTTTCAATGTCTATATTGCCCTCTTGTTCCTCTTGTTGTAGGACTTCAGGGCAATTTTGCTGAATAATTTCTGTTAGTATGGAGTCCTTCTCCATACTAGGGGCAGCTGGATGGCTCAGTGGATTGAGAGCCAGGCCTAGAGACTGGAGGCCCTATGTTCAAGTCCGGCCTCGGACACTTCCAGCTGTGTGACCTTGGGCAAGTCACTTGACCCCCACTGCCCACCCTTACCACTCCTGGGCCAAGGACAGTCCCTAGCCCGGATGAAAAAGGAGGAGGGTTGGGAGTAGGGCTAGCAACCCCACCCTGTAAAAACTACATCTGCTAAAGAAACTGCAACCTAAAGTAGGGGCAGCTGGGCTAGCTCAGTGGATTGAGAGCCAGGCCTGGAGACGGAAGGTCCTAGGTTCAATTCCGGGCTCAGACACTTCCCAGCTGGGTGACCTTGGCCGACTGTGTGACCCATTGCCTATTGGTTGTGGCCCTATGCTCCTAGAATGGAGTCCCAGGATAAAAAAAAATGGAGTCCAGGTTTCTATTAATTTCTGCTTTTTCTGGAAGACCAATTATTCTCAAATTGTCTCTTCTAGACCGGTTTTCTTGGTCTGTCACTCTCTCATTGAGATATTTCATGTTTCCTTCTATTTTTTTCAGTCTTTTGACTTTGTTTTATTTGTTCTTGTTGTCTTGAGAGATCATTAGCTTCTAATTGCTCAATTCTAGCCTTTAGGGATTGGTTTTCGGCTATAATCTTTCGTTTTCAGCTATGATCTTTTGGTTTTTGCCTATAATCTTCTGGTTTTCGGCTATAATCTTCTGTTTTTTGGCCATAATCTTCTTGTATTCCTTTTCAATCTGGTCATTTCTGGTGTTCAATTTGCTTATCAGTTCATTTGGTTTCTGAGCCTCACTTTCCAATTGCAAGATTCTACCTTTTAAACTGTTATTTTCTTGCCAGATCTCTTCCATTTTCCTCAGAATCTCAGTTTTGAACTCTTCCATAGCTTGTGAGGAGTTTTCCTTATTTGAGGAGGGTCCGGATGCTTGTTTGTTCTCCTCCTCTGTTTGCTCGGTTGTCTGGATTTTCTCTGTGTAAAAGTTGTCGAGTGTTAAAGACTTCTTTTTCTTGTTGTTAATCTTTCTCTTCTGAACTTCCTGAGACTGGGTAGCCATCATTAGCCCAGCAGCTTCTCAGGTTTATCCTCGCGCTCAGGGTCTGTCCGCGGTCTTTTGGCTCTTGAGGTCTTAGTTCTGGTTTTTTCCAAGGTCAAGCCCCCTGGTTGTCCCCCTTGCTTGATCCTCTGCCAGAGGTTTCTTTACAAGTCTCAGGGTGCTGCTTCCACAGTCGTATACCAGTCTGCACTGGTTCCCCACTCAGGGTTTCAGAGCTTTAGCTCATGGCTGTGTCTGCCTCCACCCACGCCTCCACCCGATCCTGCGCTCTGAGCCCGCACTGTGCGCCTTGCGTCCATTCTCTGCGCCCTGCTCCCGCGCTCAGAGTTTGTGTGTTTTCTTTAGCTTTTTGGGGTCCTAAATCTTGCTGCTCTCAGGAACAGGCCCCGGAGCTGCCAATGACTTGATGGGTGCCCCAAACTTGCTCTATTTCTTTTTAGCTGGCTTCGGCGCTATAGGTGTTGTGTGTGGAGGGGGTGGGGGTGGGGTGGTTGATCAGCCCATGATTTAGTGAGAGCTGTTTCACCCCTTTATAGCATGGAAATGCCCGATTCCACGTACCTTCCATGCTGTGCCCTGTTGTGGGGTTCCTCTGTTCGTCTGGACTTGTTTTTATGTACCCTTGAGGAGTTTTGTGTGTTTCGGTCAGGAGAGGTTAAGAGTTGCTTCTTACTCTGCCGCCATCTTAACCCAGAACCCTGTCCTTCATTTTAAAAGAAAACTAATGACATTACAAGTAATGTTTTGGCTTGTGAGTGAATTGGATTTAAGTGAGGCAGAGTTGTACAAAATCATCAGTCTCACTCTTCCAGTGTCCAATGGCAAGTCCAATGGCAAGATAAGAATCAAGAACACTGGTGATGGCCCAGGATGCAATGGTTGACCATGGCTGCTTCTCTCACCAAACTCTAGTCACTCCATAGCACCTGCTTCAGCTGCCTTCATGGACACAGGAACAAATTATTCTCATCTGTCCATTCCACTGGGAAAGTTTTCACACACCTGAGATAGACATCCCCCTAACTCACCAATGGTTTGAGAACAGTTGGTTACCTTCAACCTGGTTTAGCCTGCCTGCCAAGATGATTTTACCAGGGTGTGGACACTGTGCATGCCAAAGCTTCTTAGAGACCCAGGTTAAGAGTTCATAGACACCAAAGGTGAATGAACTTCTCTAAAATTTTTCTCTTACCTCTATACTTCTAGTTCCTTTCTAGATGTGAATCTTTTTTATTCCAGACATACAGGTTCCCAAATAAGGAAAATTTTATCCAATTCCTGGGTGAAGACTATATGTGTGTGCATGTGTACATAAACATATACATATGTATATATGTGTGTGTGCTGTGACATAGTCTATATTAGGTCCTAGACCTAACCCTGGAGAGTACTAGAGGGAATACTAACCTAATAACTGATGATTCTTTAAATGAAAGAGACCCTGCTCCTTTTCAATAGACCCAGTTCTGCCACCAACTTCTCTTAAAAGCAGCAACCAAGATAGCATAATGGGGTCATATGTTTAGAATTGGAAGAGACCATAGAGTCCATTTAACCCATTTCCCTCATTTTATAATTGGAGAAAAAAAAGACCCATAGATGATAAAATACTTACTTAAGTCACATCTGGCACCAAACATAATACTCTTTGCACCATTTTGGTTCGAATTTCTCTCCCATGCTCCCACCTCAATATCTTTCTTTTATTCCAGGAGAGGACACTCAGACAATTCTCGAGTATCTTAATTAAAGATAGAATTGATAAGAGAATTTTTAATAAAATTTATTATAAAAGAGACATGAGGGTTGACAATTTGAGTTTGGGTGTTTTTAGAGTCAGCTTGTACCATATCTCCACACAAGTAAAACATCTCTATACACTTGATTTCTGATTTTTCTGCAGACAATGGACATTGCTCTCTCTAACCTAGCTAAAATACAAGTAACTCAAGGTTATGGTCTTGTCTTCTTTCCTCATCATACCACTCAAGCACAGTCATGGAGCAATGGCCTCTTCAACACTTCAGGGGACATGGGGACTCCTTGAATCATAATCTATCCATACCTACTCATCCTATTGGATTCTATCCATGTTCTCCCCTAGATCCTCAAGGGAAATCTCACCTTTCAAATATCTTCTCTTATTATTTATAGATGTTCTAAAAATTGAGGCTCAATACCCTTCCCCCCTTTCCTAATACTCCACTAACACTACAAAAACTAGAATATTGGAGATGGTTAAGGTACATTTCATTTAGTTTGTTTTATGGATTGCCATTGTCTAAGAATTCATTAGCCTAGTGGTTAACCTACTTGATATGTTTCACTCAATACTGAACAAAATTGTCCTCAAACAAGAGACTTGCATTTAAACTAGTCCTTATTCTAACACTTTTCAAAAGGGTGAGAATCACCAAGAGCCATGTACCACTGGCAAAGTCTTTGGGAATCCACAGTAACCTCCAGGCTTCAGTGAAGCAAGAAAGTTAGGCTTCTATTGTGCCCCTCTCAACAGTATTTAGAACACATAAGAAATGCCCTTTAGAAAAAAAAAATAGGAAAAGAACAAAAGAAAACCTTGCTCGTTCTTGGGCCTTTACATAGAACTGATGCCAAATGACATATATTCCTGCTCTATTTCTTCTACAAGAAAAAAAACAGCATTCAGATTCTGGCTCTTTTCTATGCAGTGCGTGCTTACATAAAGTGAGAGCTTTGAAATAAACTTTGGGAAAGTTGGTGGGGGTAATTTATGGGAGAAGGGCCTTGGAGAGCTCAGTTACTTGGTATCCTGGGAAACAGGCTCATAATGAGGTGGAGAATGGCTTTGTGTTGTGGTAGATTTGTCCTCTGGAGCCTGTTCCTTGTCACCAAGAAGCCGTTCCTGCTCTTGGGAGGCCATCGGGGTCTCCAGAGAAGGGGCAGGGGTCCTCTCAGTTCTGTCTGACACATGGCAGATGGTGAAAGATGTGTCGAGGGTCTGAATACTAAAGTATGGGTGCACAGGCCCAGAGAAGGGGGCTGGGGGGAAGGTGTAGATGTGAGACTCATCTGTCATGTTGTAAAATGAGACGTCTCCTGCCTCATAATCCAGGAATATACCTATCTGCTCTGGGGGCTTCCCCAGGGATGGAGACTCTAAGTGTTTACCAATCATTGACTGAAATACCCCTTCAAAGCATCCTACGACCCAGAACCCAGTTTCTGGGGACTCTCTGAACCACCCACTCCTGTTTACATTGTCCCTACAAATTCCAAGATACCAAGTAGCTTTGTTCCCAACCCCCATTTCCACCTTCACCTCCCAGTAATATCTCCCAGAGGTGATGGCCTCCTGGCCCAGGACACTGAAGGTTTCTTCTGCACTCTTGTCTGCATTTCCCACCTTCAGCGAGTTCTCTTTCTTAGAGACAGTGAGGCCAGGATGAGCAGAGGCTGGATCCAGAGTCACATTCACTGCAGAAAGAGATGCCAGGTAAATGCAGGTCTAGGAGAAAGAGTGCCTTAAGGGCCAGGAAGAATCTAGGACCAAAGGAAACACCACACATAGAGGCCTTTCAGAGCCTTCAGCAGAAGCCTGACTGGCTCTCTAGCCTCTCCCGAATGAATGAGTCCCTGCCACAGACTCCTCTCTGCACAGCGGCCCCTTTCATCCGAAGGCCTCAGCAGCTGAAATCCAATGCTAAAATACTTACGATGAAATGCCTTTTGCAAGGGAGACAGTGCAGGATGCCTAAGTCAAGTGAGATCACCCTGTTGTGTCTGTCCTTCACCTGCTTTCTCATTCCTGAATCCCTTTTCCATAACTTAGGCTAGTGAGGAAAGGAAGAGACTTGTGTCAGAACATGTTCTATTCTGTCCCCCTGGGGGAAGCCTGGAATCAATGCACAGGATAAAAGATAGAGATGCAGTATGCAAGCATCAATGGGACAGTGCCACAGTGATACCATTGCTAGACTCCACAGAGTCTTTACATCCTCCCTCAACATTCATTCTAGTGCCCTTTCTGCCCCTTTGTCCAACCACAATCTCTGCTACTTTTAATAAAAGTTACTTTCCTCTTCCCCTATGAATATGGGCAAGAACTTGATGCTCATTCCACTCCTGCAGGCCTTTCATATACAGGAAATCTCATTCCTCAGCCTGTGCTTCTCTGCAAGCTAAATATCCTAGTCACCACCAGGCCTCTCTCAAAAGCAGTTGGAGAATATTTGAGGTATTGATAGGAATTAGCAACTTTTGTTTGTGTTTCGGGAAGAAAGTACATTGTGGAAGACTGAACAAGAGAAAAGCTTGAGACGATAAAGAAGAAAACTGCCTAGGTGTCTAAATGAATGAAGAATAAGACCCAGGAGGAAAGGATCACAGAACTAGAGCAATTAAGACTGGAGAAATGATTAACATAAGTCTTCAGTCTTATACAGAGGGAAATACCCAGCAATTCTCAGTCTCCCTTAGGAAAGCACAGAAAAAAAATTGGCTTATATTTTTTTAACTGAAGGATTTAGGTGACATATAAATAATAATCTGCAGAAAAATGGGATTCAGACTTTCTTGGGTTTTTTAAAACCCTTATCTTCCATCTTGGAATCAATACTGTATATTGGTTCCAAGGCAGAAGATCAGTAAGGACTAGGCATTTGAGGTAAAGTGACTTGCCCAGTGTCACACGGCTAAGAAATGTCTGAGGGTAGATTTGAACCCAAGACCCCCAACTCTAGGTCTGGCTCTTAATCCACTAAGCCACCTGCAAATTTTCAAATAAGAATAATGGAATATCTTCTTCAGGTTATAAAGAAAAATGGAATCTTTTGCCCTAGAATGATTTAATGGAAGTCCAGAAAACAAAGTTGAAATCACTTACATGCCTGAAAATGTTTCTTTCTCCAGTCTGAAAGAGAACACAGATACACACACACACACACACACACACACACACACACACACACACACAAATTATAGGTGAGGTAAGACTCTGAACTGCCTGGAGGAAGAAAAATCTTTCCCCATCTTTGTCACCACTAACTTTGAATCCTCCTCCCGCTCCCAGGAACCTTTTTCTTTCCACAGAATCATGTCTGTGTGTCAGAGCCTTCCATTTAACAGAAAGGCAAAAGTCCCCTGAAATAGGAGATATGGTGATCCTGGGGAAGAGGAGAGACACTCACCAGCATATATGTGGGCCTTCTTCCAGGCTGAAAAGAAACAAAAAGATGAAACTGCATGTGAAAAACTTCCTTTATCTTTGCTCAAAGTTTTGTTCTCAGGCAGTGAAGGTTAAATTATATGAAAAGGAATACCAATGAGAATTGTTTTCAGTAGAGCTTCCTTCTCAATTAATCAACCCACATTTGTTAAATGACTGCTCCATGCCAGGCACTCTGCTGGATGTTGTGGATACAAATACAAAATTTGAAACTCTCTCTACTCTGGAGCAACTTAAAAATAAATTATAAATATAAAGGGAGTATACATACATAAGCACAGAGTAGATAACATACAAAGTTGTTTGGGAAGTGAGTGCTAGTAATTGAATGTCTGAGGAACAGGAAAATCTTCATGTAGAAGGTAGTGTTTGAAATGGGTCTTGAAAGAAGAGAGCCCTTCTAAGAAGTGAAGAGTCGATGTTTTCTAGGTATATGGAATGAGCAATGCAAAGTTGGGGAAACAGGAGTTAGAGTTGCACATATGAGGAACAGAGAAAAGGCCATTTCACCTGCAACACAGAGTACTGGAAGTGGAGAAGCAAGAAATAAGACTGGAAAGAGATTGGGCCCACGTGGTATACGGTTTGAAAAAGAAATGATAATTTATTTTTCCTAGAGGCATTAACATTCCAAAGGAGACTATCAAGTAGGAAGTAATATAGTTAGATCTGCAATTTTGGAAAATCATTTTGATAACAACATATTTGATGGGGATAGGAAGTGGAGTGAAGTGAAGGGAGAAACTTAAAGAAGAGAAATCAATGAGAAAGCCAATGCAATAATTTAGCAGAGCAGTGATGAGAGCCTACCCTAAGATATTACCTGTGTGAGTGGAGAAAAGGTTAAAAAAAAAGATGCTATGGAGGTAGAAATGGCAAGATCTGGTAAGTTGCTGGATGTGTGAAATGAGGGAGAGTAAAGAGTTATTTTCTATTCAATTCTAAGTTTACTAACTCCTATGGATGATGAAAATTGTGGTACCTTCAACAAAAATAGGTAAGTTTAGAAGAGGAGAGGGCTTGGGGAAAGAAATGAGTTTACTTTTGGACATATTGAGTTTGAAATTTTGAATACACAACTGGTAATTTGGGGTTAAAAGCACCAGCAAGTAACTGGGGCTAGCTACATAGATGTCTGAATTGTCTGCTTAGAAAAGATAGTTATATCGTGGGAGCTGATGAGTTAAATAGGAAAGAATATAGAGAAGAGGACCGAGAGCAGAATATCCACAATGATAAGGTCAGATATGGATGATAGATCAGCACAAGAGACAGTGTAGGAAGTTGGACAAATAGGAGATAAATGAGAGAGGTAAAAAAATTATCAAATTTTTCAATAGCTCAGAAATATCACTATTATGCATGTCTAAAGATATTAAAAAGACCTGTATAAATATTCATAGCATTATTTTTTATGGTATCAAAAATTTGGTTAGAAAGAAGGTACTGTTAATATAGGGAGAAGTTAACCATATTATAGTATTACAATATCATGAAATACTTCACCATAAGAAATTATTTATGTGAAGAAATCAAATAAACATGGAAACATTTGTTTGAAATTGTGCAGAGTGAAGATGATCCATGAGAACAATATACACAATGACCACAACTATATAAATGAAAATGGCAAACATTATAGCTCAAAGTCAACTCACTTTGGGGCAGCTGGGTAGCTCAGTGGAGTGAGAGTCAGGCCTAGAGACAGGTTCAAACCCGGCCTCAGCCACTTCCCAGCTGTGTGACCCTGGGCAAGTCACTTGACCCCCATTGCCCACCCTTACCAATCTTCCACCTATGAGACAATACACTGAAGTACAAGGGTTTTAAAAAAAAAAAGTCAACTCACTTTAAATGCAATGACCAATCTTGGCCCTGAGGTCAAAAAAATATTTCTTCCTCTCATTAGAGAGCTAGGAAGTTACCAGTATGGCATATTTCTTGCATTGTGATTTGTAGTCACAGTTTGGGGAGATTTTGTTTAACTGGTTTTCTGGTGACAAAGGATAGAAGGACTACAATAGAGGAATAGTTGTATAAAAAACAAAATGCATTGATAAAAAAATAAAATGGCTTTCTTCATAGGCTCTACTCTGTAATAAACTTTTCCCACCCCATAAGCATAATATAGGTATGGTCATTGTGTGTGTGTGTGTGTGTGTGTGTGTGTGTGTGTGTGTGTGTGTGTGTATTTATGCCCTGGTATGGAAGGATATATCTCCCACAGGGAAGGTAGGCAGAGACTCCTGATTTGAGTAAAAGTGAGAATTGCTCACCTGAATCATAGAGATGCTTCCTTTTTTCTGAAAGGCAACAGCAATAAGTGAATCATCCTGAAGTCAGTTCTGGGTGAAACACAGGCTGAATTCAGTTGTGGGGGGAAATTGAACTTACCAAGATCTATTCTGAGAGATTCTGAAAAAGAAAGAAATTATATAAATCTAAGCTCTGCAGAAAGGACAGGTTTTTGCTCCTTAAATATCAGATGAGAGTGGTCCTTTTTTAGATCCAAAGAATCTTCCTAAAAATCACCAGTCTTCCCTGCTCTGGAGCTCTGTCATGATGCTGTCCTTTCTGGAGTCTGGAATTCTGCCTTCCTTGCCCCTCATAAAATTTTTGTCTCCCTCTCTCTCCTTATTTGGTCCTCATCATCCCACACACATAGACAAAGTTCCTGCTTATCTCCCTACTTTGCCTTTCTCCTTTACCTTTCTCTTCTTGTTGGTCCTTCTTTTCCTGGTGCAATTTCTTTACTTCCTTCCTTTCTTTCAGGATGAAAAAGATGCTAATTCCAAGGAGAATTCCCACCACAGGTAAGATTCCAGTCAGGGCTTTCTTCCAGGGAGAAGTCTTAGGGAAGAAGGACTCTATTGAGAGACCCAAGGAAGTCTAGGTCAGATACATACCAAAAATAAGCCCTTTCCCCTCCACTATGGTTCTTTCCCCTGTCCCATCTACCCCAACTCTAATCATTCTCTTTAGGACTTAGAACTGACCTGGGATGTCAATGACTGACATCTTCTCCTGACCCAGGAGCATGTTGTAGATGGAGCAGGATACATTCCTAATGGAGCTGTCTTGGACCACAATCAACGCCTTCACATGGAAGAAACCAGCTTTATCTTGGACCTGGGTCTCAGAGAGGGAGGAAAACTTCCCTCCCTTATTGTTTCTCCACTGCACCTGGGGCTTTGGGAACCATCCGTCTGTTGTGCATGCCAGCTTAATCCCTCCATCCTCATGTCCTTCCAAGCGGAGGTGAGGAGCAGAACCTAGACCTAGAGAGAGAAGCCAGAGACCTGAGAGCCCTCAGGAGCAGAAATCATCATGGCTACAGAATTCATCATCTTTCTACATCAGTGTGCCTTAGAGAAAACTAGAGAAGGGCTGAGGCTCTGCTCCATGAGCCTGGGAGCTCCTTGAGAGCAAAGGCTATCTTTTGTCTTTCTTCATATCCCTAAGACTTAGCACTGTCTCTAGCAAATAGTAGGTGTTTAATAAATGCAAGTTGACTACCTTTTCCCAACTAAACAAATAGGAAGACAGAAGCCCATAACAGGAAAGGGATTTCTCAGATTCAAAGCTTGTGTTAGGAACCATTCCTTTCTTCAAATGTTCTCTATCTCTTAATTCTTTGAATAACTCTGAAATTGCCTATGGAGTCCTGTAAAAGGAACAAAGTGAAATTTTCTAAGGCACATTCTTATCTATGGATAGATGGAGTGTGTGTGTGTGTGTGTGTGTGTGTGTATGTGTGACCATTACTTTCAATTGATACTTCAATTGAAACTACAGAATTTCTTTGTATCTCTTCTTATAAGATGAATCTATCAGGCAGACTTTCTACTCCTGACCTCCCAAAGTGTTAGTGTTGTTTCAAATGTGTTGGTTTCAGTTCATGTTCAGTCGGTTGTTTCAGCTGTATCAGAAATGGATTGTCTTAATTCCTTCCTCCTTCAAAGTAAGTAAAAGGAGACAAAGAATCATTCGTCTGTGCTCCGCTCCCAGCATAGCTTTCCAAGGTGGTGTGGGTAGTATAAGGAGTGGAGGATGTCAAAGTAGATAAAGAAAACAGCACATACTTCTCAACATATATTTATATGAGATGTTAAAGAAAGGTGTCAATAAATTCATGGATATAAGTCTGCCAGAGATCATTATGTTATTATTATATTATATTATAAATTATTATATGTTAAGGATATGAGGGTTGTTGTTTAGTTATCTGATTCTTCATAACCTCATTTTGGGGTTTTCTTAGCAAGACACTGAAGGGGTTTGCCATTTCCTTCTTCAGCTCATTTTACAGATGAGGAACTAAGGGAAACAGGGTTAAGTGACTTGCCCAGGGTCACACGGCCAATAAGTGTCTGAGGCCAGATTTGAACTCATGAAGAGACCCCATATTCTATCCACTGTGCCACCTTGCTGCCTAGGATATCATAGACACATCCCCAACCCCAGAGGTGGAAACCATAGAGGAAAGCACTCTTCCATGTCCATATATATTCATAAAAAGAGATAGTTCAGATTTATACAAAGCATATTATTATTGCAAAACATTTTGACAGCTATTATCTCATTTGACCCTGTAAGTCTTAACAAACTACTAGTCTTGGTCAGGAAGAAAGACTGTTATTTACATTTTTAAGATAAAAGAACTGAGACCCAGACAGTTGAAATGATAGACAGCAATCAAGTAATAAAATTTGTTTCAACCCAGGCCTTGTGATTCCAAGAAAAGATATTTCTTCCATGCTACAGTTGTACCAGTATCAGACACAGAACCTTGAGATAAGTGGAACTTGGGACTGATAAAAAATGGAATATGTAGTTTGAATCTACAAGAGTTATGATGAGAAATAGTACGATGGACACACATGGTACTGTCCCATCAAAAAGGGCTCATCTTTCCCAACAAACCACTTACCTGCCACCTTCACTTCCAGACTTGCTTGTTCAAATACATCGCCTCTTCCAAAAAAGCACTGGTACTTTCCATTGTCTGACATTTGGACATTGTAAATCTTCACAGCCAACCTCCCCTCAGTAATGAATTCACTTATAAATTCTGTCCTCCCTGTGTATTCCACCAGTTGTTCGCCAGTCTGCTCCTTCCCCTTTTGGAACACGAACACAGCTTCAGAGAACTGGGAGCGAAACCACCTGACTTCCATGTGCTCCGCACTCATGGACGGGGAGAGGCGGCAGGGCAGTATGATGTCTGAACCCAGTAAGGCCACAATGGGTTCGTTTGGTCCAAGCACCACAAATTGTTCTGTTAGATGGAGAAGCAGGAGATAGATGGGGGGAAAGGAAGATGAACATTCTATTCCTGAAAGGACATTTCCTTTTCTTAGGAGGAAAGGGAATTAACATAATAATTATTATAAAACCTCTATGGGAAAGCATGTGTAGATTTTTCCAAGGAATTTACTCTCAAAGGAACTTATTTTTCTGATTCTGATGAGACTAATACTGTTGATCCACCCTATTGAACTGATGCTTCTATAAAGTGTTCTTTGGGGGCCCCATTAAAGTTAGGAGTGTATAAATTATTGTCAATGATCTAAAATGTGTAGACTATAGAAAGAGGTAGAATTATTGGTTACCTCCAAGGCTACTGATTCTATGTGTCCTGGTTGGTGTCTGAGTCAAATTGTTTCAACTGTAATAGGAAAAAAAAACAGAAAAGGAAAGAGACAATATTCTTACCTGTGCCTCCCACAGGCATCTGCAGAGGAAACATGAGGCAGATGGATAGAAAGGAGTTTAGGAAACCCATCTTCTTCAGAGCTGCAAATATGGAAACTAGAAAATAGAACAAATCAAATGACTAACAAATATTAATTTAATTAATTAAATGCTTCCTGTGTATATAGTTTGGGATAAAGAAAAGACAAAGATTATTAACCCTTAAAAAGAGGCATCTTTACTGCTTGCTATAACAATCCTGCCTAAGTCCTACAAACCCCTATAAATCTTGATCAAAAGGCCCTGAATGAACACAAAGAGCAGGCAAACAGGTAAGGGCACCCAGCAATTACTTCCTTTCTCTCTTTTCCTTTGAAACTCAATAATCCAGTAATTTTCTTAGAAACCATGCTCTATGGGAGGTCCTAGGTCCAAATCTGGTCCCAGACACTTCCTAGCTGTGTGACCCTGGGCAAGTCACTTAACCCCCATTGCCTAGCCCTTACAATGGTATTACCTTAGAACCAACACACAATATTGATTCTATTATGGAGGGTAAGGGTTTAAAAAAAAAAGAAGCAGCTATGCTCTGCAGGGAGAACTCTCCTATGGTAAATAAGAGTTCTCTTGACTTTTATTTAAGAGGGTTTGAGAAGCTGAGAGAAAGAAAGAAATAGATTTTTTTCATGACTTCATGTACCCCTTCAATATACCCATTGCTTTCTTGAGCTTCCCCTCATAATCCAGGATGTATGTATGTATGGGAAGTGGGGGAGATAAGGTAACAAATGGATCTGACTTGTGCTATGTCCCACATTTTATCAGCATAACATCTTCCCAACTCTTCCTTTTCCCACTCCCCACTGTTCAGAGGCACCACACTATACTCACATTTTTTCTCTTTATAATCAGTGAGACACTCGGGAGTTTCTCTTCAGTCTGACTGCTCCCTCGAGGCTGGGACAGTGGTAGATTCAGTAAAGGTACCATTGCTCTTCCTGCTCTTCATTCTGACAAAGTCATGATGCATTCCTATTTTTTGGGAACTGGGAACTGGCTGTCCTTCTGGAAGGATATAATATGAGTATTCCAGAAAAAAAATCAGGTATCCAGGAAATCTATGCAGGAAACATCTCTCCAGAGCAATGCAACCTTTCTCAGGCCTCTTAGGTTCCTTCTGAAAATGAAAGGAGAAAAAAAATAAGGAAGGAAACTTTGGCCTGGTCTCATATCTGTTTATGATGTTAACATAAAAAATTATCTGCAGGAGGCAAGGTCAATTAAAATCACTGATTTCAGTACAAGCCGGGGCCATGAGGGAACTTTTTTTTCAGATTGCTCATCTTTTCAATGTTATAGTTATACTACTATTAATTCTTTGCCTGGTTCTGTTCATTTTCCTCTCTATCTCTTCATTTGAGTTTTCCCAGGTTTCTTTGAAACTATCCATTTCCTCATTTCTTAATAATGTATTCCATTACATTCATATACTCTTAAGTTCTTTAGTCATTTCCATTTGATTGGCAACCCTCTCAATTTCTAGTTCTTTTCTAAAGAAGTCCAGCCTCTCCAAGAATCTGTACGTAGATCCTAGTCACCCTAGAGGGAAGCCAAAGACTAGAAAACAATGGGGAAGGGGTTTTAAGACAAAGTAAGGAGACACATAGGGAAAATAACAGACAAGGGACGCAGTGTGATGTCTGTCAGGGAGACAAGTCAGTGAGAGAGAGAGACCTTGTCTCTGACCATTTATTATAACTTTTTTAGCACTGGGGGTTTTCAGGGTATCTATTGAACAAAGGAAGCAGCAAAGGTTTTTACATAAGATTATGAGTCCGATAACAAAGATAATGAACAGGCGGTAACACAATTTTTCGGCCAGATGCCCAGGAAAGAAGCTCATTTGAAAGCCCTTCCTGACTTAAGTCAAAACTTCTTCTTCCCAGAACCCTGGTCCAAACTTATTCAGATGTTAAGGGTAAGTAAACTTTACAGATTCAAAAAGATCTATTTTCAGCCTGTCTGCCAGTTGCAGCTTCATTTCTTTGAAAGTACAATTTTTAAGCTCAACAAAGTTTTACCCCAATCTGATTGAAAAATTCAGAAATCAATCATGTGAAATATTAGAAATATATCCTTATGAGTCTGATCCATGAACACTTTGCTCATTAGAATCAGCTTTTGAATACATCTTTAATATCTTCATGGTTCATTATTTGCTGAAACCCTTCATTTGACACTCCAAAATGAACTGCTATAAATGCTTTTTTTTGTATATGTGGGTCCTTTTCTCTCTCTTCAACCACCTTGGGGGTCTAGGAGGACTGGATGGCATGGAGAATTTAGCAATCTAGAATTGGCCATAGTTCCAAACTGTTTTCCACAATGACTACATCAATTCAAAGCCCTACTAACAATGCATTTGTCATTTGCCATTTTCCATTTTTCACAATACCATCATCCCAAGCCATCTAGATAACAACCTATGTATCTACCTCAAACCTCACCTCTCATATTCAATCTGTTATTAAGGCCTGTCATTAATAAGAGAAAATCAAATCAAAACTATTCTGAGACTCAGACTTAGACAACTGGAAAAAATTATTAAAAATAGAATCAATGTTAGAAAGACTATGCAAAGATACTCACTAATTCATTATTGATGGATCCACAAAGTATAAACCCCTTTGAAAAGCAATTTGATATTAAACTAAGAAACTGACTAAAACAACATGTATATCCTTTGACCCAGAGTGCTATTACTACTTTTAGCCTAAACAGAAACAAAAATAGAAAGACAGGTATTTCATATATCCACATACGTGTAGCAAAGCTGTTTGTAGTAGCAAAGGACTGAAAACAACATAGATTCCCATTGATTGAGAAATGGAAAAATTAATTGTGGTTAATGAATAACATAGAATGTTATTATGGAGAAAGAAATAATGAATATGAATAATACAGAAAAGCAGGAGAACTAAGAAAAGCAAAATCAGAGAAAGAAAATTATAGACCAATTTCATTATTAATATGGGTACAAAAATCCTAGCTAGAAGACTACAACAATTTATCACAAAGTTTATACATTGTGACCCAAACAAGATTTATACCAGTGGTTCCCAAACTTTTTTGGCCTACTGCCCCCTTTCCAGAAAAAAATATTACTTAGTTCCCCTGGAAATTAATTTTTTAAATTTTAATAGCAATTAATAGGAAAGATAAATGCACCTGTGGCCATCACCGCTTCCCTGGATCGCTGCAGCACCCACCAGGGGGCAGTGGCACCCACTTTGGGAATAACTGATTTATACCAAAAATGCAGGAATAGTTTAACAGGAAAAACTATCAACATAATTGATTATGTTAATAATTAAATCAACAAAAATCATGTGATTATATCAATAGATACAGAAAAAGCTGTTGACAAACTATAACACTCATCCTTATTAAAAATACTGGAAAGAATAGATATAAATTGATTTTTTCTTAAAGTGCTAATAAGAGGCATCTACATAAAACCATTAGCAAGCATTATTTATAAAGGGGATAAGCTGGAAGCCTTCCTAGTAAAATCAGAAGTGAAACAAAAATACTCACTCTCACCAGTATTATTTATTGTATTAGAAATGCTTAGAAATAGCAAGAGAAGAAAAAGAAACTAAAGGAATCAGATTGGGCAAGGAGGTATTAAAATTAGTTCTGCTGATGATATGATGGTATATGTGGAAAATCCTAAAGACTCAACTAAAAAATTAGTTGAAACAATTGATAATTTCATTAAAGTATTCGGATATAAAATAAACCCATACAATTCATCATTATTTCTATATATCACTAACAAAGACCTGCAAAAAAAAATAGAAAGAGATACCTCAATTATTCCACCATAGAGAGAATAAATACTTGGGAATATATACCTGCCAAAACACACTAGGAACTACTTAAATGTAATTATAAATCACTTTTTATGTAAGTAAAGTTAGATTTAAATAATTAGAAAAATATTAATTGTTCATGGGTAAGCAGAGCCAATATAATTAAAATGACAACATTTCCCAAACTAACAACCTATTTATTCAATTCTATACCAATTAAATTACCAAAAGATTATTTTATTGTGCTAGAGAAAACAATAAAATTCATTTGGAAGAACAAAAGGTCAAGAATATCAAAGGAATTAATGAAAAAGTATAAAAGAAGGCAGTCTAGTAGAACAGATTTCAAATTGTATTATAAAGCAGTAATTATCAAAACTATCTGGCACTGGCTAAGAAACAGAAAGATTGATTAGTGGAATAGAAGAGACATATAACAAGTAGGAGCAAAATATTATAATAACCTTGTATCTGATAAAAGTAAAGATCCAAATTTTGAGAACAAGTGGTATCCAAACAACAATCCCACTGGAGGTAAAAATCAAGGACTCTTGTCAGGAGATCAGAAGTCAGAGCAAAGGAGGGAGAGCATTCCAAGCACAGGGAACAGTCAGAAAATACTAAGAGCTGAGAGTGTCTTGTTCATGGAACAGCAAGGAAACCAGTGTCAATAGATCAAACAATACATGTAAGGGAGCAAGACTGGAAAGGTAGAAGGGGACTAAGTTATAAAGGGCTTTGAATGCTTAACAGCATTTTTTATTTGCTTCTAGAGATAATAAGAAGCTAATGATATTTATTGAGTGGAGTGAAGAAGAGAGGTTATGACATGACTAAAATGCACTTTAGAAAAATTGCTCTGATGAAATGGAGGAGGGATTGAAGTTGGGAGATACTTAAAGCAGGCAAACCCCCAAGCAAGGGATTGCAATAATGAGGGCCAGCACTAGACTAGGGCCAATATCAAAGGAAAGAAGGGAAAGGAGTATATTCAAGAAATGTTGCAAAGGTAAAATTGACAGACTTTGCAACAAAATGGATATAGGGAATAAGAGACAGTGAGCAGTCCAGAATGACTCCCAAGATGCAAATCTGAGGGAATGGGAGGTTAATGTTTCCCTCTTTAGTAATAGGGAGAAGTGGGGAAACTTTGGGGAAAGAAAATGAATCCTACTTGGGATATAAAATTTAAGATGTATATTGGACATTCAATTTGAGATGTCTGAAAGACAGTTGGAAATGTGAAATTGGAAGTGATCAGAGAAATTGGGGCAGCATAAAAAGTTATTAAGTCCAAGGGAACTGATGAGATCACCAAGTGAAATAGTCTAGAAGAAGAGGTCTTAGGACAGAAACCTAAAAGACACTAATTCTAGTTAGAGAGCATGATCTGGCCGAAGGTCAAGCAAAAAGAGACAGATTAGGAGAGGTAGAAGAAAATTTAGGAGAGATTGGTGCCACAAAAACCTAGAGATAAAATACTATCAAGGAAGAAAGATCAGCAGTGTCAAAAGCTGCAGAAAGGTCAAGGAAAGTGAGGATTGAGAAAAAGCCATTGAATTTAGCAACTCACAGGACATTAGTAAATTTAAAGAGAGTCATTTCAGGGGAATGATAAAGTCAGAAGCCAGATTATCACAACATACATGGGGAAAGAGCAAAAGAAAAGAAAAAAGACAAGCAATTGTAGTGTAACTTAAATGTCTGGCACTGGCCCTGAAGAAAGTATGAGAAAATGTAATTCCTCCTCTTCTTGTGGAAGGAGAGGGAGACACTGGATATGGAATATTGTGTATAATATCAGACATAGTTGATGTGTTTGGTTGGTTTTGCTAATCTATTTTTTTTTCTCTTTGTTATATGGAATAGCTTTCTGGAGCTGTAGAGACATGTTGAAAATAAAAATAAAAATAAAATATATCAATAATTTTTATAAGATAGAAGCTACAGAAAGGCACTGTTGGTTACTCTTGTCCAGTCTGAGGACTGAGATCTCTTATAGCTTCTAGAAGGTCTAAATGTCCACTTTTGACTTGATGTCAAAGAATTAGTATGACAGTATCTTCAGCAATTAGAGTCAAGGAAAGTTTGTAAGAAACAGCAAAGGAGAGCAGTAATGAAACTTCACCAGGCATCTCTACTGGAAACAATGAAGAAATTAATAAATGTTAAACAACAACAACCAAAACTCTACTAAGATGAATTTTTTTTTGATTAAATGTATCCCATGGCAAAACCTCAGAAGAAAAGAATAATCAAGCAATTACAAGTAGACCAGAAAGCAGAAGCTATTAGCTATAAGTATTTTGAAAGTGGATAAAGAGTCTTGTAAAATAAATCAAGGAAGAGATAAAGAAAGATATTTCGGAAAGTCAAATTAGAGCACAAGAGGAAAATATGGTATAAGAAAAATCAGTTTATAAAAGAAGGTAGAAGTCTTTAGTGAACATCTTTAAAAAATATAATGGAAGAAATAAAATTAAAATTCAATGACACAAGGCATAATAGAACCAAGCGAAAACACCAAAAAATGGAAAAAACACAGATGACTACCATTAAAACAACTCATCTGGACAACAGGATAAGGAGGTAAAAATTAGGAATACTTGAGCACTAAAAGCTATAAAAGATTGTCTGCCTTTTGATCCAACCATACCACTGCTGGGTTTATACTCCAAAGAGATAATAAGGAAAAAGACTTGCACAAAAATATTTATAGGAGGTTCCAGTTAAGATGGTGGCAGAGTAAAGAGCAGCTGCTTGACCTCTCCTAACCAATATAGGACTCCTCAGGGGTACATAAAAACAAGTCCAGACAAATGAAGGGACCCCACAACAGGGCGCAGCATTGAAGGTACGTGGAATCAAAGCATTTCTACGCTATAAAGGGATGAAACAGTTCTCACTGGAACACAAACTGTGTAACCCTCCCCCACCCCCCACACCACCTACAGTGCCAAAGCCAGCGCATAGGAGTTGAAGCAGGTTTGGGGCCCATTAAATCATTGGCAGCTCCAGGGCCTGTTCCTGAGAGCAGCAAGACTTAGGACCCCAAGAAGCTAAAGACTGCACACGGACTTTGAACACAGACTGTGAGCGCAGGCGCTGGTAAAGGCATTGCCTTGCCTCGGACAAGGATCTTGAGCGCAGGCTTGGACCTCTAGTGGGGACCCTGTGCAGACAGGAAGCAGCGCCCTGAGACTATTGAGCGAGCCTCTGGTAGAGGGGCAGACAGGGGACCACCAGGAGGCTTGACCCCGAGAACAATGAGACCTGAGACCTAGGGAGCATAGAGAGTGCAGACAGACCCTGACTGTGAGGATAAAGTTGAGAAGGGGCAGGGCTAACAATGGCAAGCCAAAATCGGGAACTCCAAAAGAGAAAGATCATCAAGAAGAAGTCTGTAACACTCAACAACTTTTACACAGAGAAAATCCAGACAATAGAGGAAACAGCAGAGGAGAACAAACAAGTAATCATATCCAAACCTTCCCAAAATAATGAAAACTGGTCACAAGCTATTGAAGAGTTCAAATCTGAGATGATGAGAAAGATGGAAGAGATCTGGCAAGAAAATAACAGTATAAAAGGCAGAATTTTGCAATTGGAAAGTGAGGCACAGAAATCAAATGAACTGATAAGCAAATTGAACACCAGAAATGACCAGACTGAAAAGGAAAACTAAAAGATTATAGCTAAAAAACAAAAGATTATAACCGAAAACCAGTCCCTAAAGGTTAGAATTGAGCAATTAGAAGCTAATGATCTCTAAAGACAGCAAGAACAAATAAAACAGTCAAAAGACTGATAAAATAGAAGGAAACATGAAATATCTCAATGAGAAAGGGACAGACCAAGAAAACAGGTCTAGAAGAGACAATTTGAGAATCATTGGTCTTCCAAAAAAAGCAGAAATTAATAGAAATTTGGACTCCATATTAAAAGAAATAATTCAGCAAAATTGCCCTGAAGTTCTACAACAAGAGGGCAATATAGACATTGAAAGGATCGATAGATCACCCTCTACACTAGACCCAGAAAAGACAACCCCCAGGAATATAATAGCAAAATTCAAGAGCTTCCAAGTAAACGAAAAAAAATCTTTCAAGAAGCCAAAAAGAGACAATTCAAATAACAAGGAACACCAATAAGGATCACACAGGATCTGGCAACCTCCACACTAAAAGACCACAAGGCTTGGAATATGATATTCAGAAAGGCAAGAGAACTGGGTCTTCAACCACGGATCACCTACCCATCAAAACTGACTATATACTTCCAGGGGAAAGTTTGGGCATTCAATAAGATAGAAGATTTCTAAGTATTTGCACAGAAAAGACCAGGACTAAATGGAAAGTTCAATATCCAACCACAAAAATCAAGAGAAACATGAAAAGGTAAATAAGAAACAGAGGGGAAAGAGAGAAAACTCGTATTTTTTTAATTTGCCCATTTAAGGGCTTCAATAAGATCTAATAATCTGTATTCCTATGTTGAGAAATGCTATGTATAATTCTCTGTAGTGAACTCTATCCACTATTATAGTAATCAGAAGAATAATACATAGGGAGAGGTTGAAATAGTAAATGGTCTAAGATGATATGGGGAGTGGGAAAGAGAGGGGTGAATAGCAGGGGACACCAAGAGAAACTTGAATGAATAAGAAAAATAGGATATTCTATTACACACAAATAGGGCATGGGAAGGGGAGGGGATGAATACTATTATAAGAAGGAGAGGAACAGAGCATTAAGAGGTAATATTTAAACCTTATTCTCAGTTTAATTAACCCTGGGAGGGAAGAGTGGCTATATCCATTGGGATATAAAACTCTATCTAACTCTACTGAGAAAGCCAGAAGGGATAAACCAAAGGGAACAAGGGAGTGGGGAGGTCAAAAAAAGGAAGAGGAGAAGAAGGGGGAGGGAATTAATTAGGCCTTTCAAAATAAAAAGAGGGGAATAATAAGGGAGGGGGGTAGAAAGGGAAGTTAATCAAGGGAGTGGATAAGGGTTACTGGCTTAAAGCAAACCACTGGTTTAAAAGGAAATAGTGTAAGAAGAAGAGGTAGAATTAGGAGACAATACCAAAATGTCAGCGAATGCACAACTGATAATTATAACTCTGAATGTGAATGGGATGAACTCGCTCATAAAACGGAGGCAAATAGCAGAGTGGATTAGAAACCAAAATCCTACCATAGGTTGTCTACAAGAAACACATATAAGGCAGGTGGACACACACAAGTTTAAGGTCAAGGGCTTGAGCAAAATCTTGTCGACGTCAAATGAGAAAAAGAAGGCAGGAGTGGCAATCATGATTTCTGACAAAGCCAAAGTAAAAATAAATATGATTTAAAAAGACAGGAAAGGTCATTACATCCTGATTAAAGGCAGTATAGACAATGAAGAAATAACAGTGCTCAATATGTATGCACCAAATGGCATAGCATCCAAATTCATAAAGGAGAAACTGGCAGAGCTCAAGAAGGAAATAGATAGTAAAACTGTATTAGTGGGAGATATAAATATTCCTCTTTCAGATCTAGATAAATCATACCAAAAAATAAATAAGAAAGAGGTAAGAGAGGTGAATGAAGTCCTAGAAAAATTACATTTAATTGATATGTGGAGAAAATAAATAGGGACAAAAAGGAATACACCTTCTTTTCAGCTGCACATGGTACATTTACAAAGATTGACCATGAAATAGGGCATAGAAACATTGCAAACAAATGCAAAAGAACAGAAATAATAAATGTTACCTTCTCAGACCATAATGCAATAAAAATAATAATTAGTAAGGGCACCTGGACAGGCAAATCAAAAACTAATTGGAAATTATATAATATGATTCTCCAAAACCAGCTAGCCAAAGAAGA
This sequence comes from Gracilinanus agilis, assembly GCF_016433145.1. Classification (NCBI taxonomy): domain Eukaryota; kingdom Metazoa; phylum Chordata; class Mammalia; order Didelphimorphia; family Didelphidae; genus Gracilinanus; species Gracilinanus agilis. Next base: position 257,932,755 of record NC_058133.1, on the reverse strand, counting down.
AATCATAGAAACAATGAACAATTTCATTGAAGAGAATGACAATGATGAGACATCCTACCAAACTCTGTGGGATGCAGCCAAGGCAGTACTCAGGGGGGAATTTTTATCCTTGAGTGCATATATTAACAAATTAGGGAGGGCAGAGTTTAATGAATTGGGCATGCAACTTAAAAAATTAGAGAGCAAGCAAATTAAAAATCCCCAGATGAAACCTAAATTAGAAATACTAAAAATCTAGGGAGAAATTAATAAAATCAAAAGTAAAATAATTATTGAATTAATAAATAAAACTAGAAGCTGGTATTTTGAAAAAACAGATAAAATAGACAAAGTACTGGTCAATCTAATAAAAAAAAGGAAAGAAGAAAACTAAATTGATAGTATCAAAGATGAAAAGGGAGACCTCACCTCTAATGAAGGGGAAATTAAGGCAATCATTAAAAACTATTTTGCCCAATTATATGGCAATAAATATAACAATGTAGGAGATATGGATGAATATTTACAAAAATATAAATTGCATAGATTAACAGAAGAAGGAATAGAATACCTAAATAATCCCACATCAGAAAAAGAAATTGAACAAGCCATCAAAGAATTCCCTAAGAAAAAATTGCCAGGACCCGATGGATTCACAAGTGAATTCTATCAGACATTCAAAGAGCAACTAATCCCAATACTATACAAATTATTTGATAAGATAAGCAAAGAAGGATTCCTATCAAATTCCTTTTATGACACAAATATGGTACTGATTCCAAAGCCAGGTAGATCAAAAACAGTGAAAGAAAACTGCAGACCAATCTCCCTAATGAACATAGATGCAAAAATCTTAAATAGAATACTAGCAAAGAGACTCCAGCAAGTAATCAAGAGGATACTCCACCATGATCAGGTGGGATTTATACCAGGAATGCAAGGATGATTCAACATTAGGAAAACCATCCACATAATTTACTATATCAATAATCTAACAAACAAAAATCACATGATTATCTCAATAGATGCTGGAAAAGCCTTTGACAAAATACAGCATCCATTGCCATTGAAAATACTGAAAAGTATAGGAATAGAAGGACCTTTCCTAAAAATAATAAACAGCATATACCTAAAACCATCAACAAGCATTATATGCAATGGGGATAAATTAGAGCCCTTCCCAATAAGATCAGGAGTCAAACAAGGATGCCCATTATCACCTCTTTTATTTAACATTGTACTAGAAACACTAGCAGTAGCAATTAGAGAAGAAAAAGAAATTGAAAGTATCAAAATAGGCAATGAGGAGACTAAGCTATCACTCTTTGCAGATGATATGATGGTCTACTTAAAAAATCCTAGAGAATCAACTAAGAAGCTTGTAGAAATAATCAACAACTTTAGCAAAGTTGCAGAATACAAAATAAATGCACATAAATGATCAGCATTTCTATATATTTCCAACACATCACAGCAGCAAGAGGTAGAAAGAGAAACACCATTTAAAATCACCCTAGACAATATAAAATACTTAGGCATCTATCTACCAAAACAAATACAGGAATTATACAAAAACAACTACAAAACACTTTCCAAACAATTAAATCTAGATCTAAACAACTGGAAAAACATTGATTGCTCATGGGTAGGATGAGCTAACATAATAAAAATGAATATTCTACCCAAATTAAGTTACCTATTTAGCACCATACCTATCAAACTACCAAAAAACTTCTTTACTGAATTAGGAAAAACTATAACAAAGTTCATTTGGAATAACAAAAGATGAAGAATATCAAGGAAAATAATGGAAAAAAATGTGAAGGAAGGGGTGCCTAGCAGTACCAGATATTAAACTATACTATAAAGCAGCAGTCATCAAAACAATATGGTACTGGCTAAGAGACAGA
>NC_058133.1:257893077-257925989 GCF_016433145.1 Gracilinanus agilis | reverse complement strand
TATGCTCAAAGGGCTATAAAAGACTGCCTGCCCTTTGATCCAGCCATACCATTGTTGGGTTTGTACCCCAAAGAGATCATAGATAAACAGACTTGTACGAAAATATTTATAGCTGCACTTTTTGTGGTGTCAAAAAACTGGAAAAGGAGGGTATGTCCTTCAGTTGGGGAATGGCTGAACAAATTGTGGTATATGCTGGTAATGGAATACTATTGTGCTAAAAGGAATAATAAACTGGAGGAATTCCATGTGAACAGGAAAAGACCTCCAGGAATTGATGCAGAGCGAAAGGAGCAGAGCCAGAAGAACATTGTACTCAGAGACTGATATACTGTGGTAAATAGAATGTAATGGACCTCTGTACCAGCAGCAATCTAATGACACAGGACAGCTCTGAGGGATTTATGGTAAAGAATGCTACCCACATTCAGAGGAAGAACTGCAGGAGAGGAAACATAGAAGAAAAACAACTGCTTGAACACATGGGATGAGGTGGACATGATTGGGGATGTAGACTCGAAACTACCACACCAATGTTAACTATAAATAATATGTAAATAAGTCTTGATCAATGACACATGTTAAAACCAGTGGAAATGTGCATCGGCCATGGATGGGGGGAGTGCAGGAGGTGAAGGGGAAAGTAGGAGCATGAATAATGTAACCAGGTTAAAAATGAATATTAATAAATGTTTAAAATATATATATTTATAACCACATTCTTTGTGGTGGCAAAAAATTGGAAAATGTGAGGATGTCCTTTGATTGGGGAATGGCTAAACAAATTATAGTATCTGTTGATGATGGAATGCTATTATGCTAAAAGGAATAATGAACTGGAGTATTCCAAGTGAACTGGAAAGATCTCCAGGAATTAATGCAGAATGAAAGGAGCAGAACCAGGAGAACCTTACACATAGAGATGGATATCCTGTGGTACAATAGAATGTAATGGTCTTCTCTACTAGCAGCAATGCAATGATCCAAGACATTTCTGAGGGACTTATGAGAAAGAATGCTACCCACATCCAGAGAAAGAACTGTGGAAGTAGAAACACAAAAGAAAAACAACTGCTTGATCACATGGGTCTATGGGGACATGATTGGGAATGTAGACTCTAAGCAATTACCCTAATGCAAATATTAATAATATGGAAATATGTCTTAATCAATGACATACATAAAACCCAGTGGAATCTCTCAATGGCTATGGTGGGGGGTGGAGAGGAGGGAAAGAACATGAATCATGGAACCATGGGAAAATACTCTAAATCAATTAATTAAATAAAATTTTTCAAAAAATATTGAGCACTCCCTCACTCCCCACACCAAAAATAATAATCATCATCATCACTAGCAAAAACAAACTGAACACTATATTCTTTGTTGTTTTTTTAACTTTACCTTCTGTCTCAGATCCAAAGAGCTATAAGGGCTAGGGCTAGGCAATCAGAGTTAAGTGATTTGCCCAAGATCACACAGCTAGGAAGTGTCTGAAGCCAGATTTGAATCCCAGATCTTCCCAACTCCAGGCCTAGTGTTGTATTCACTCTGCTACCTAGCTATCCCTTGAAGCTGACCCTTAAAAACTATTTTAAGAAATCAAAAAAAATCTTTCCAGAATTATAGAAACCATCAGGCAAATTTAATATAAAATCCATAGGTCATCACTTGAGACCATCAATTTAATACATCCAAAAATATAATCAATCTTCAAACTTCAAAGATCCCTAGCCCCAAAATAATTAATAGATAAATGAATGAATATACATCTAGCAGCTTATAAAAGAAAGATCATACTCAAAGGAACTCAAGTATATAAATCATGTACCAAAAACTATATATAAAAAAAGAAACAAAAGCCATTTTCTCCTCAAAAAAAAATTTATTGCCTAGAATAATTTGCTCAGCTAAGGAAAAATTTACCTTAAAGGGAATATATTAAATGATAGTTAACTCAGTCAAGAATATTTATTAAGAACCTCCTATGTGCTAAGCATTGAAAAATGCAAAGCTATCCCCTGTAACAAAGAAATAATTCCTGCTCTCAAAGAGTTCACAGTCTAATAGGAGAGATAACATGAATATAATTGTATAAATAACATATGTAGATATATAGGAAATTTTTGAAAAAATCAATGGAAAGAAAACATTAGAATTAAGAGGGCTCAGGAAATGCTTCCAGTTCCAGGTGGGATTTGATCTGACACTTGAAGGAAGTGAGAGAAGCCAGAAATAAGAGATGAGGAGAGATGATAATTCCAGGCTTTGAAGGCAACCAGTGAAAAGGTACAATCGAGGATGTGTAAAGGGAATTAGCTCATCCTCATTCATTGTTAGACTCTAGCCATCAGAAATAATGTCACCCTATCCAACCATGGGGAGGGGAAGATCAGTTACCCACACGTGACAATAAGTAACAAATCAAGAACAAGGGACTGCCCTTTGGGCAGTCAAAAACCAGTATTGAGGCTGCCATTTGTCCACTTGAATTTAGAGATAGATGCAGGAAGTGAAGAAAGATGCTATCTTTCAAATATGATGGTAACTTCTTGTTGAGGCATTTGGTGTTTTGAACTTGGTGTAGAAGGATCTCTGCTGAGACCTCAGAGGGCTTCCCTCTGAATTGTCATGTGGGTAAGTTAGGCTGACTTCCTTTGTCTTCCCTAGGCATTTCTGGAGGCTCTACCCTCAAGGAGTCCTCTCTTGCCTCTCTAATTGTAAAAGGCCTTGTGACTAGTAACCATTGTTTAATTAACCTCTGTGCTCCTCTCATCCACTCTGGACCTCTGGTCGGGGCCAGAGTTTCTCTCTCTCTATTTCCCTACCTTCAACCTTCCCAATTGTAAATAAACTTCCATAAAAGCCATCCTGACTTGGGTCTATTTAAATTATGGAATCATGCTAATCTGATTCCTGGAGACCATACCTTAAATATCTAAATTCCCCTCTTACAAGGAGCAGCTAGGTAGCTTGGTGGACAGAAAGCCAGGGAAAAAGAGATCCTGGTTTCAAATCTGCTCTCAGACAATTCTAGATGTGTGACCCTGGGCAAGTCACTTAACCTCAAATGCCTTGCCCCTACCACTCTTCTGCTTTGGAACTGATTGTATCCATTCCAAGATAGATAGTAAAAGTTTAATTTAAAAAAAAAAAAAAAGGAAAATTCAGTCAGGAGTTTCTTGTTTGAAGAACCACAAGAAGAACAGTGACACTGTTTATTATCTAGTATGTGAGGAATAGAAGTATGAGAAGAATGGAAAGGTAGGCATGGGGGCAGATTATTAAGGTCTTTCAAAATCAGAGGATTTTGATTTTGTCCTAGAATAAGAAGGCATTGAAATTTATTGGCAATAGGCAGAGCAAGAGGGAAGGGGGAGGACCAGTGAAGTAATACAGTCACACATAATTTAGGAAATTCACTGTGACAAGTAAATATTGGTCTTAAGTTAGGACATGTTTGTGGTAAGCAAACAGAAAAAAAAACAGTATCAAAAGAGGAGAAGGAGAAGGAGGAAGAAGGAAGAAGACAACAGCAGCAACAACAAGGATACCAATGGTTTCCCACATACATCTTTCTTGTGGACAAATGGGTCACTGTGGGGTGGATTAGCCCTCTTCCAGGGCACCTCCAGCTCATCACCTGAGAATCAAGAGCTTAAATCACGGCTTTTTGGCCGTGAGAGCCATAAACGCCACATTTTTTAAAATGTAATTCCATGAGAGCCGTACAGTGCTCACAGTGCGCTCCTGTAACAGCGCCTGAAAAAAATTGACTTTATGGCTCCTGCAGAAAGAGCCATATCTGGCCCTCGAAAGAGCCGGATATGGCTCAAGAGCCATACGTTGCCGACCCCTGGCCTAAATGGTCATACTCTAAAGAGAAAAGAAAGAATCACACTCACCTTTGCTGGTTCTTTAGGGTTGGTGATAGTTTTGATCAGGAAAAACTTATCCATTCAGAAGGGTCTCCTCCTCCCCCTTACCTTCTTCCCAGATGTGTGAGCCTGTCTCTAGCTGAATGACTTCACTGATTCAGTCTTTCACTTCTTCTGTCTCTTACCTATCCAAGTACATGTGCAGTGAGGACAGGGACTTGATTCTCGTTTCTGTTTTCTGTTTCTGTCACCAATACCTACTTCAGGGCTAGCATATGCAAAAAGACACATTAATGCAAATTAAATTTAATCATTTAAATTTCCTAGCTATGGATTTGTATTCAAAGAAGAGACTACATTTATTGTTTGATTTTAATAATTTCCCAGAGATTACTTTCACTAAGCTAAACAAGCATTATTATATGTGTATGAATAGTGGACAGGGACTGGATTTGTGACTTCATTGATGTGAACAATTAGATAAGGAGCTTCCTCTTTTAATGCAAGTCTACCTCTGCAAGTTACGGTCTTAGAGAGTTGCCTACAACCCTGAGAAATTAAATAATTTGCCCAGGTTAACAGCATGTGTCAGAGGCAGAATTTGAACCTAGGGCCCTCTGACTCTGAGGTTAGCTTTATAATCTACTATTGGGCTCCATCAAAAAATGATAAAACAAAGCAGAAATAGGACCTTTGGACTAAATCTTTCATTCATTTATGATAGTCATGTATAGTTATCTTTAAATTAATGACAAAGACCTTTGAAATAACCATCTGCTGAGATCAGCAGCCCATTTCTTACCGAGCCTTTCACAAAGTTGTGATATGCTGGTGTTTCCAAGGATCCAGGGTGTGGTACCTCAGAATGTCTGGATTTTCATTCAGAAACAATAAATGCCAATACAACTTTCTCAGAAAGACCAAATTCACTCGTCTGATTTTTTTAAAATCTTTACCTTCTATCTAAATATCAGTTCTAAGACAGAAGAGCAGAAAGGGCTAGGCAATTAGGTAAAGTGATTTGTCCAGGCACACAGCTAGGAAGTGTCTGAGGCCCAAATTGAACCCAGGTCCTCCCAACTTCAGGCCTAACACTCTATCTGCTGTGCTACCTAGTTGTCTTGCAAGTCTGAATTATAAACCTTTCACCTATTTATTAATTTCTGTATCAGATATAATTGCCATAAAAATATAAATGCACATCTGCTCATCAGTCTCCCCTTCTGCACTTGGAATATCATAGAGTTCCAGAATCTCTCTCAGTAGAATGCTATTTATTTAGAGAGAAATGGGCAAAAGGAAAAGGAAGTATCAGACTGGGAGGAAATTCCCTACTGGGACATGCCTGTCAAATACAGTATAACTCTAGAAACCACCACTGGTCAGAGTCTTCTCCCCGGTCAATTGCAGAAACATTCTCACTCTTCTTTTCTCTTTTTCTACTGATTTGGTTTAGCAGAGAAAAAGATGGGGAAAATTCTGCATGATTAAATTCATTATACATGAATGTCCCTGCTGCATATGCTAGTCCTGAGCTAAGTGCTGGGATTACAAGAAAGAAACTGAAACCATTCTTGTCCTCAACGACCTTATACTGTGCACTATAGGTAAGAGTTAGAAGTGAGAAACAGCTTCAGTGAGAGACAAAATCACACATTTGGGGAAACAGTGAAAGGGAAGGAGAAACCTTTTGAAAGCATGAGCTTGTGAACTTTTTTCAGTCAAACCTATCATCAACATTGTAGAAACTTACAGCCTACACCAAGATAAATTCAGAATGGTTGAATGACTTGAATATAAAGAAGGAAACTATAAATAAATTAGGTGAACATAGAATAGTTTACCTGTCAGATATATGGGAAAGGAAAGATTTTAAGATCAAGCAAGAGTTAAAAATTATTACAAAATATAAAATAAATAATTTTGATTACATTAAATTAAAAAGGGGTTGTACAAGCAAAACCAATGCAATCAAAATTACAAGGGAAGTAACAAATTGGGGAGAAAATCCTTATAACAAAACTTCTGACAAAGGCCTAGTTACTCAAATATATAAGGAGCTAAATCAATTGTGCAAAATATCAAGCTATTCCCCAACTGATAAATGGGCAAGGGACATGAATAGGCAATTTTCAGATAAAGAAATCAAAACTATCAATAAGCACATGAAAAAGTGTTCTAAATATCTTATAATTAGAGAAATCTAATTATCAAAATCAAAACAACTCTGAGTTACCACCTCACACCCAGCAGATTGGCTAAAATGACAGCAAAGGAAAGTAACAAATGTGGGAGGGGGTGTGGCAAAATTAGGACATTAATACATTGCTGGTGGAGTTGTGAATTGATCCAACCATTCTGGATGGCAATTTGGAACTATGCCCAAAGGGTTTTAAAAGATTGTCTGTCTTTTGATCCAGCCATACCACTGCTGGGTTTATACCCCAAAAAGAGATCATAAGGAAAAAGACTTGTACAAAAATATTTATAGCTGCACTCTTCGTAGTGGCAAAAAATTGGAAAATGAGGGAATATCCTTCGGTTGGGGAATGGCTGAACAAATTGTGGTATCTGTTGGTGATGGAATACTATTGTGCTTAAAGGAATAACGAACTGGAGGAATTCCATGTGAACTGGAATGACCTCCAGGAATTGATGTAGAGTGAAAGAACCAGAACCAGGAGAACATTGTACACAAATACTGATACACCATGGCACAATCGAATGTAATGGACTTCTCTACTAGCAACAATGCAATAACCCAGGACGATTCTAAGGGACTTATGAGAAAGAATGCTATCCACATCCAGAGAAAGAACTGTGGGAGTAAAAACACAGAAGAAAAACAACTGCTTGATTACAAGGGTAGATGGTGTAAGAAATAAAATGGATATAAAAGGATAAATTTAAAAATATTATGGATTTAAAAGATTTATTGGTAGCCATTAGAAAAATGAAGCCACGTACCATGTTAAGAATCAGTTTAAAAGACCCACCATTATTGCTGCTTCAGCCAGAAAAGAGAGAGTGCTAATCTGCCGGAAGCCATCGAGGCTGTGAGGTTAGCACAGCTACTCACAAACTCTGACAATCCAGCATGGCAGGTTGTCAGGAGGATGGAAATTCCACACTCAGTTTACCCCATGTGATTCTTTTTACAGTGACATTCACTTGCATTGAAATTATTGCAATCAATATCCTTATCCAGCTTAAAGGAGACACAGAAAAACAATACAGGTTCATGGCAAGAACAATCACAGCCATAGACTACCCACTATCCCAAAATAAACACCTGTACAACCCCCTAGAGTATAGAAATTTCCCCTAGAATCAGCCTAGCAAAAAACCAGCAGTTAGTGAGTTAATGCAAGTTTCTAAAGTTCCCAGCAAGAAAATACCTGGCCTGAGTTTGTTCCCAAACTCCTACAGACCATAGAAACAGTGAAACACAAAGAAATTAAGGCAATGACAAATTAGCACAGAATCACCCTACCAGAACTGTATTCTTAGTGATCTTATAACAGAAAAACACCATGGGAACAAAACATTGGACCAGACTGATATTATTGTATCTTATTGGATGTAATCAACTACCATAACTATCTCCTTGATTGATGATGGGAATGAATAGTATAACATAACTATATACATAATATAATTAGTTAAAATATAATTAAATATTATACTTAGCTAGGAACTGATGTACTTGTACTTTACGGATGGCTGAAAAGAATAAGTTCTAACAAGCCAGGCTATAATGAATAATTTTTGACAAGCTTGCTTCTTTGTTTAATCACAGTAAGATAATTAGTAAATGTCAATCTTGTGATGTTTCAAAAGTTAATATGTGATTTTGAATGTATGGGAAGAAAAAAAAACCTGTATGAGATCACAAAGAAAAGAGGGTATAAAAATTAAAATCAGCAGATGGCACGAGAGAGAAAGAGAGAGAAGGAACAGCCTCTGCAATTTGACTTGCACTCTGGCTCATTTTCATTTCATTCTTCACCACGCCATCCTACCTCCATAGACCCAACCAAGCGAAAAGCAGGCTCTTCACACCAATCCTGGCACTTCCTTTTTATTCTCTCTCTACAATATTATGCTTCCTGTCCATGTGATTATACAAGCCAAGAATCATGGGAAATGTAGTCTGAAAGGCCCCTAAACTTTGATCAGAGACCTCAAAATTGGTTCAAGGACTCCCAAATTTCTAATACCACAATGGGAACATGATTGGGAATGTATACTCTAAGCAATCACCCTAATGCAATATTAATAATTTGGAAATAGGTCTTGATCAATGACATATGTAAAACCCAGTAGAATTACTCATTGGCTGGGGGGGGGGGGGGGAGGGAGTTGGGGGAAAGGAAAAGAACCTGAATAATGTAACCATGGAAAAATATTCTAAATCAATTAAATAAAATTTTTCAATTTAAAAATAATAATAATAAGTTTTATTTGCTTAAAAAAACATTGTTGGTAGAGTTGTGAACAATTTGGGAAAGCAATTTGGAAATATGCAAATAAAGTGCTAAAATGTATTCCAGTACTAGAGTTATGCCTTAACGAGATCATTGATAAGAAGAGACCCCATATATGCAAAAATATTTCTATCCATACTTTTAGCATTACCAAAAATTGGAAACGAAGCTGATGCCCATTGATTGAGTACTACTAAAATAGATGGTAGTACAGGATGATAATAGAATATTGCACTCCTTTAAGAAATTTCTATATTATGAATACAGAAAAGCATGGAAAAATCTAAATGAACTTACGCAGAGTGAAAAAAGCAGACCCAAGGAAACAATATAATGAGTTCCCAATGTAACAGAAAGAACAGCCACACAAACAAAATAAGAAAGTGTATTTGCTAAAAAAATTATAAAGATAAATATGGCTCAAATGAAGATATCTAAGAAAATGCTACCAATCCACCTCTTCATAGAGATGGGGGAGGGAGGAGTCAATAGATTTTGGAAACCACATTTTTTTCAGACTTTTTCAATCTATTAATTAATTTGTTGCACTGTTTTTTCTTTTGTTTTCTTTTTTGAAAAATATTTGTTATACTATTGTACATATGGAAATGCTCTTTTTGATGATGTAGCTCAGACTAAAAAAACTAAATAAGCAGTGGTACCCCTCAAAAGATGCCTGTCCCAAAACTGTGCATAGTCAGGTTGCCATGTGAACCAAGAGGATATGATTTAAAATAAAGACAATAAGTGATCCTAGCAATGAAAGCATTTATTATGTGCTTACATGCAAAATAATATTCAAAGAATATAAAATTAAATTATGTGCTAGGATGTGGAGAGGTGAAATAAAGATTGAAAACAATAAGAGGTATTATGTTTAAAAGGAAAGCCTTCTAGATTTGGAAAAAGGGGATCTTGAATTTCAGTCCAGTTTTTGATATATGACTCTAGGCTAGTAGTAACTCAAACTTCAGTGTCTTCATCTTAAGCTCTATATCACTAGACTATTGTGAGAATTAAATTAGATAGTGTATATAAAGAAATTTGCAAGTCTTCAAGTGACATAATTGTTATTATTACTAATACATTACAATTCAAATTATCTGGACTTAAATAATTAGAAGGAAAATAGCAAGTGATGGTGTTGATGAATAACAAAATAGTATTATTTCCATATGCAATCTTGGAAGAACAATTAATACATTTAAAGGCATGATTTGAGATTGCTTGGCTTTTGATCAAGGTAGAAAGCTTATGAAAGTCATCCAAGAATTTGATAGATTACCAGTGGGTTGAAAATTATAAAGTAGACAAGAAATTTCTCAAAAAAAAAAAAAAGTAATTGTTTTCCAGATCTGATTTTGTCCCATGGATATGCAACCCTTTCAAGAGAATTTGCTTCATCCTCACTCTGTGGTCTGATTCGCTTACCCCAACTTGCCCTCATATTGGCAAGTTGAGATTTCCAGACCACTCCTATGTGGCTACTCCAAAACCTTTCAGTGTCTTATAAGTAACCCTGATTTGAGAGAATATACATTTATCCCACTTACTCTCAAACACTCCTCCCAGCTACTAACATTGAAGATACACATATCATAAACAAACATTTATTTATCAACAAAGCAAAATATTACTAATCTTTCTGCACTATGCCTTCACTTATTTTCTCAGATAATTTTTCTTCATTTCCCCTTTTGTAAAATGAAGATGAGGGCTGGTACAGTGTAGTGGGGAAAGGACCAACCTTGAAGATAGGAAGATCTGAGTAAAGATTCTCCTTCTGGCACATCCTGACTGTGGTACTGGACAAGTCAGCTTCTCTAAATGCCTGAGGCATCAGTCTAAGACCATATATTAAAGATGAGTTGCAATCTTGCATCAGTGGATGCAGTTTCCACACCAGGAGCTTACCACATTGATGAAATGATAGATACAGACTCACAGAAAGACATTCTCTACCTGACTGACTGGACAAGGTTGTTGGGAGGATCACTGTCACAGGCTGTGCTGCAGACAGAAAAAAGTGCTGTCATTCATCAGAGATTAGGCAGAAAAATACTAAGTGTATTGAAGTGTAAATTTTGAAAATATAACTAGCAGACCTGGTTTCTCTTCATTTTATTGCCTTGTGCTTTAGGAAACCTCTTAAAAGAATTATAATATTTTATAACTACCTTAAAATGGTAAAGTTTTTTAATTACTTTAAAAGCAAAATATGGTTCTCTGGGATACTATTCATTTTTCCCTGTGAGCCAACACCTTAATTCTATAAAGAAAAAAATACACTCTGAAATATGAACATTTCCTTTTTGTAGCATTTGTCCAATGAATCAACCTACTCTTTCTGTTGGTTTTCCACATAAGTCTTTATTACATAAATAACAGTGATAGTTATATTTGGGGTTGTAAAAAAAGCTCCTTGTCTTCCTTTTTCACATTGTTCATTTCTTTAAAAAATATTAAGGAGGACAAATTTTTTGTTCTGTAAAAAAAAAAAAATACACAAAAATACACAAGTGTACCTACATCAGATTCTATGACCAGTGTACTCAGTATCTGGGGAAGGCAATGGGTGCATACAGAAACATGCCATGGAAGTACATGAGGAGAAAAATCCATGTACCTGGGGAACTCAACACTGGAATGGTAAACTCTGAAGTTGTCATTCTGTTTTAGGAATTGTTTATTAAAGTTCCTTGGTGAATACAGATTCTATGTTGAACAAATTTTACACAGCTAATATAGGTGATTCATGTTATGTTTACCTAACACATCATTGGGCACAGCATCTCAGTGAAGCTATTCAGTCGACAAACTTTAACTCATCTCGACTTCCAATATGTTCCTTTACTCAAATGGGCTTTATACTCAGCAGCAACTCTAATATCTATCCCAAATTGCCTACTTAAAATTTCTTCAGTTCTTTAATTCTTCCTATATCAATCATTGAAGCTCTCCATTTGTTCTAGTGTTCTAGTGTTCTTGTGTTCTACATCTTGTCTCATTCAAATGAGCAACCCCTGTCTCAGAACTTCAAAAACTGTTTCTCAGGACTGTGCCACTGGCAGATATTTAATATGGCAAATCTACTCCAAGCAGACATATGCCAGACAAGGAAACTAGCAAGGGGCACTCCCTTATACATGTATCTAGTGATTCAAAGATTTTGTCTAAGATCCACTAAGATTCTGACCAACTCTTTATTTTTTGAATTTTGTTTTATTTTATCCCCCACACACACAATTATATGTAAAAACAGTTTCCAACATTTTTGAAAGAATTTGGAGTCTTGAATTCTCTCCTTCCCTCCCTTTTACCCCAACAGACACTGAGATAGAAAGCAATCCCATATAGATTCTACATGTGCAATCATGCAAAACATCTTTTCATAGCAATCCTTTTGTGAAAGGAAACTTGAAAAAAAATTAAGAAAGTTAAAAAGTTTGCTTTGGTCTAGATCCAGACTCCATCAGTCCTTTCTCTGGAAGCGGATATCACTTTTTACAGTGGGCCCTTTGGGATTGTGTTGCTGAGGATAGTGAATTTATTCATAGTTGTTCTTTATGTAGTCTTGCTTTGACTGACTAGATGTCTGGATGAAGTATATAGACAACTAGGTGGCATAATGGATAGATTACCAGACCTGGAGTCAGGAAGACTCATATTCCTGAGTTCAAACCTGGCCTCAGACAATTATTAGCTGTAAAGTCATTTAGCCAAAGCAAAATCCCTTAACCCTGTTTGCCTCCATTTCCTCATCTGTAAAATGAGCTGTAAGAGGAAATGGCAAGCCATAACAGTGTCTTTGTCAAGAAAATCCCAAATGGGGGGACAAAAAGTCAGACACAACTGAAAGAACTGAACAACAAAAGAAATGTATATCTCTACTCCCTAAATTCCCTCTATCTCCCTCAAATTAACTCTCCAATCATGGATAAAATGTGTCCCTCTAGGGGAATAGCTCTACTGCAAGAAATGATAGCTTCTGGAAACAAAAAGAGAGGTTTCCCTTTCTCCTCCACCCCGAGGAACCTCCCCCATAGATTAGAGTTGGATTGCACCCCCTCATTTTCCTTGAATAGCTCCAGGACCTATCTACTTAAAACTCTTCAGGGAAATGGTCTGTTTTTTGTTTTGTTTTTCCCAGTTCATCGATACTGGTCCCTTCTGATTTAATCAGAGCAGTGCTCAGGCTTTGTAAAGAGATCCTTAGGTGCTAACTTAAAACTCCTACTTCTGTCATCTTCTCTTTGCTTTCTGTGTTTCTATAAACTTTTTGGGAGGTGGAGTACTGAATATTCCCTCTTACATATTGTGATACCAATTCCAGTATCATGTGAGTTTGCATGTTGCTCTCATGATTAAACCTCAGTGGGGCAGAGTTGCTGAGACCTATAGAACTTAAAGAGAAAAATCTGTATTCATAGACAGTCAAAGTGTAGCTCCTTGACACCATGATAGTTAGCCAAGCTGATTTCTCGGTTACTTCAAAATATGGCACACATGTGATTTTTACAACACTTACAGTCCTGTCCAAAGTTCCAATTCCAGATTTTGTCCTCTTTTGATATTCTGAATGCCTTCAGCACTCAGAGAGATATTCATCTGCCCTGTGGAGAACCTCACCTTGCTGAGCTTCTGCCAGCCTGGTTTCCTGGGATCCTCAATCATTCAGGTCTAAGCAGGAAATTCACTGAAATACCTGATGATTTAATATCAACTTTTCAAGAAAAAAATTATTAAATAACCACAATTCACCTAGAGTGGAGGAACTACAAAGTAGAGTCACCATTACTTCCCTACCCACACCAAAAATCCATGTGAGGAGATCCAGGATTTCATTGACCTTCATCACAGTGACAGAAAGAAAAGGTAAGTATGGAGTGCTATTGAAGTCTAACAGGGAAAGCAAAGAGAGAAGGAGCAGAAGGCAATTGTGGAGATAAATCAGGACTACAAAGAATGCAGAGCAAGTCTGATTTGGCCTGGTTCCCCCCAATGTGGATACATTTGAAGAAAATCAAATAAGATATTGATAGAGTGGAGGTGTTGACGCCCTTTTTCCAGCCCTGTGTCCATTTCCTCCACTCTGGATCTCACTGCCTATAGAGATCCAGCTCTATATTTTTGGGGGTCCTAAGTGGCATTTAGTGGCGTCAGATAGAAAAGACCAGAAACAGAAAACTGAGAACAGCCAGACTAAATGTTTAGCTCATAGCTGCTCCAACTTCATGGAGTTTTGAGTTTATTATATACTAGTTTCAAACAAAGAACACAGAGAAAGAATCACAGCTGTGAAGGGGTTACAAATCACATGAAAGAAAATCCTTGGAGGCTTCAGAGTAAAGATAGAACAGAGAAAAAGGCTGAATTCCAACTACCAATTAGTAAGAAGTTAATTCTGGGAGCAGAAATATATTTCATAGAGATTGTTACTAATTGAGTCCTGTCCTCTTGATGTATAGGACTGCACCTGGTCAGATAAAGTCTTGTCTATGTCCGGCCTTGACTATATTTTTTGGAGTTCAGGCTTCTTAATTATCAAGGAGAAAAATGGTTAACTCAGTAGCTGG
Source organism: Gracilinanus agilis (assembly GCF_016433145.1). Classification (NCBI taxonomy): domain Eukaryota; kingdom Metazoa; phylum Chordata; class Mammalia; order Didelphimorphia; family Didelphidae; genus Gracilinanus; species Gracilinanus agilis. The sequence continues at coordinate 257,912,048 of NC_058133.1, read as the reverse complement.
TGGTCTGCTAAGGACTCAAAGCTTTCCAATAAGAATATTAAGAAAAGGTGGGGATCTGAAAAGGAGTCAAAAGAGGAGTCTCAGATTTTTACCTTAGATGGCCCATTCCGTCTGTGTCCTGACATGCAGTGCAGAAAAAATCATACACACAGTTTTACTTGCCGATGATTTTGTAATGGGATCCAGATAAAATATCTATTACAGATTCTATTTCTCTAAATGACTTCCAATAGCCTCCTGGAGGGCTCAAGTTGTTTTTGGATTAACCAGCCTGCTGGTACCAGAGCTTTTCAGGGCTCAGGTGACCAGGACCAAACACAAAGACTGCCTCAGCCTAGATTGGTCACGTAGGGAATCCAGATAACAGGCCCTATCCAGACCCTATTTCTCCAATAGGCCTTCTACAACTACCTTAACCAAAAGACTCTTTTCTTAGGTAAGAAAGTGGGAGTCTAGAAATTTTCTTCTAAAGAAAATGGCTTTGAGGAAGTGCCTAGATTTTAATGGAAAGAGAGAAAAATCAATATAGGTCATATACCATGGAAACCATCAGCTTCTCTTCTATGTCTCTGTGAGCTGACTTTGTGATTGAGAATTAAGGAATTCATCTCAAGTTCAGCACAGGAGAGTCATGAGCAGTCCTGATTTAGAAATTTCTTTTTTTTGTCACTTTTATATCCTAGCCCACTGCAGAAAGTAGATACTCCATCATAATTTCTCAAATGTTTGGCCATCTTTTCTAGGTTTTATGTCTGAAGCTCAGAGGCAGATAGTGAGTTTCCTAAGTTCTGCTTCACTCTAATGCACCAACATTCTCTTCTTCCTGCAGCTGGCTATGGAGGACTCAGGTAGGAATGCTTTCTCTATTTTTCTTTTCTTCCTTCTTCTTAGGAGTGAAGTTTTTTAGTTTAGTCCCTTTCGGTGCAAAGATCAACAAAACTGGACAACAGACCTTCATAGGGTTGGAGGAGGCAGGATGATGAAAAGGAAGGGAAGAGAGAGATGACAGCTTTCTGCCTTTCAACAAGCCCTAATGTGCAAGATTATTCACACAAATTGATCTACACCACTATTCTAAGTCTCTCTAGAATGCAAAAGATATTGCAAACATAACCATCTACTATGAAAGACAAATAATCTTGGCTTACTGAGCAAGTTGTTGAAACTAAATTCCTTTTGTAATCAATAATTTTTCTCATAAAGAAGACCACTTCAAGTGATAGTCATTTTGTCCCAATCATAAACAACCAGAGGTACCCTGAGGGAGGGAGAAGAGTTATGACTTTTCATGAGTTTCTTGCACCTGACTGCCCTATCTCTCTCTTATCTCTTTCTCTTATCTCTCTCTTTCTTCTCTCTCTCTCTTTATCTCTCTATATTTTAATTCATCCTCCTTCCACAGTCTCTTTTAAAAATCTATAAAGTAGTAGGCAGAGTCAAAATGGAACAGTGAGAGGTAGAAACTTTCCTTCAACTTCCCCAAAACCTCTCCCCAAATGACCAAGTGCAACAACCCAAATTATGCATGGGAAAGCCAAGAGAAAAATCACATTGAGTTATATTTTCCCAGCCATGGGGACTAGTCAGGAGCTCAGTGTAGCAGCAGAAGAGGCACTGAACCATAACAACAGCAGCAGAAGCAGTGAGCAAGCCAGTGCCTGAAAAAAGTAAGGGGACAACAAATGGAAAGAAAAAATGTCCCAAGATACCTTTGTACTAGTACTAGGAGCACAAAGGGATTCTGTGTGGTAGTTCTGTCATCCATTATCTAGTCCTGGATCATAGTTCCAGAGCAGAAAGGAAAGGTCATGTTCATGAGGGAGCAGGAGTGTAGACCGGGACAGCAGGAAAAAGTTATCTTCCCAAATCACACCACATCAGAAGCACCCAGACTTATAGATCCCCAGGCAGAGGTGCAAAAGCAACAGAAGGACATAAAACACAAAAGCTCAAACCAGTCATCTCCCCAGAGGTAGGTGAAATACATTTCTAACATGAAGAAACAATTACAAGAATCAGACTGGGAAAAAAGACAAAAAAGAGGGGGGGAGTCTAAGAGAAAGAGATATCAAGTTTTTTACTACAAAACTATAATCAGCAAAATAATTTGGTATTGTACAAGAAATAGAGTGGTTAATCAATGGCACAGAGTAGGTACACAAAATACAGAAGCAAAAGAGGACAGGAAACTAATGAACCCAGAGATCCCAGGTTTTAGAACAAGAATTTACTATTTGACAAAAAATGTTGGGAAAAATGAAAAGTGGTCTGGTAGAAACAAGTATTGATCAGCATCTTGCACAAGACAGGTTCAAAAACGTAAATGATTTAGAGAAAAAAGAGAGATTTGAAAAGCAAATTAGTGGTACTTGGAAGAAATTGCTCATCAGCTCAATGGATACAGGGAAAGATTTCATAACCAAATAAGAGATAGAAAGGCTCATGGGAGGCAGTATAAATGACTTTGATTTCATAAAATTAAGATTTTACACAACTAAAGCCAATGCTGCCAAAATTAAAAGAAAGGGGGAGAATTTTGGAGCAAATTTCCCTGAAAAGGGGCCCTTTCTCAGAGAGAGAACTGAACCAAATTAATGAGAATCAGAGTCATTTTCCAATTGAAAAGTGGACAGGCAATTTTCAGTGGGAAAATTCAAAGCAATCAAGAGTCGAATGAAAAATGCATTAACTCACATTAATAATTAGAGAAATACAAATTAAAATAAATCTGAGAAACTATCGTACATCCATAAGGCTAAGATGATGAAAAAGAAAATGACAAATCCTAGAGGGGATGTTGACAAATAAATACATTCATGTCCTGTCGGTAAAACTATGGACTAGACAAATAATTCTGCAGAGCAATTTAGAATTATGCCCAAAAGATGATGACCCTGTAAATAACCTCTGTGCCAACAAGACCAGTAGTAGATCTATACCCCAGAGAGATCAAAGTAAAAAAGAAAAGGACACATCCGTACAAAAATATTTACAGTAACTCTTTTTGTGGTGACAAGGAATTGGAACCTGAGGAGGTGCCATTGATTGGGAAATGAATGAACAAGTTATGGTATATGAATGTGATCAAATGCTATTCTACTATATGATATGATGAAGGAGAAATTCTAGGGAACACTTGCATGACCTGATACAAAGTAAGCAGAATCAGGAGAAAAATTTACACTGTAAATTATATATTATATATATATATGTATATATATTTTGTATATATAGCTGAAAACTTAATGAGTCTAATCAGTATAATGATCCACCATGACTCTATATGGATAGAGGCAGGATAAAAAATGATATCCACATCCAGAGAGATAATCCAGATCATAACGTAACCTTTTTCTATCTTTATTTTCTTCCTATTTCTTTTTCTTTGGGGGGAATAGGGGGAAGTAAAGGGAGGAGAATAGGGAGAGCTTGGCTAATGTGGAAATATGTTTTATATGACATCATAGACTTGATGAGTTTTGTATTTCCTACCCCTCAAGGAGGAATTGGAGAAAACTTGAGAATTTGGAACTGAAAAGAAAAATAAAAAAATTTTAATGAGATAGTATTGAGAGTAAAAGTTCTTATTTGTCCATTTTCTCCTTTGATTCCATGGTTCAGGCTGAAAGCTCTCTGAATTTTTTAACTCTAATGAAGACTTAAATTAAGGATTAATTTTGATCATTTTTCTAAAACAGGTGTGTCTCAGAGTCCTACTGCCATCTTCCTTGGACTGGGTATACCCACTTTTTTGATCTGCAGCATTCAAATCCTTTTTTTAATCTGTGTAACATGTTATATTTGGAAACGCTATATCAAAAAGCAAGATGGCAAAGAGAAGCAATCTCAAGGTAAAGAAGCAGAAACTGTTTTAAATAAAACAGAAAATGAAGATCCACGTAAAGTAGAAAAGAGAGCAAAGCTGTGAGATTTGCATTCACTTCTTCTATTAAATTAAGGACTGGACTTGAGGGAAGGGGACCCAAGATGAATCAGAGTTCCCTGTTCCCCAGGATGAGAGATTTGCAAGCCCCAGAACATGGTCTCAATGATTCAAATTAAGGAAAATTTCCTAGAAATCACTGTGTTGAGGGCACATCTTCATTTGGATAATCCAGGATCTCTATGCCAAGGATTTAGATGATTTCTTTCTCTTTCAGATATCAGATACAAAGAAGAGCTGGGTAAGTTTTCCTCACTCTATCCAAAGGCTGGATCCTTCTGTAATCACCTTTAGTTTCACCTCCTACTCTTGCCTTTCAGAGAGAAGGAAGGATATCTTCAAAGAAAGTGAGTAATACTCAGATCCTTTCCTCAGTTAAAATGTAAGGTCCTTGAGAGACTCTATTTTTTACATGACTATTTTTTTTCTCTTGTTTTTATATTCCCAGCATTTAGCACAGTGCCTGGCATATCATAAGCACTTAATAAACTCTCTCCTCAACCCTCATAGTTGTCTTGGCACTAAGTTTCTTCTGAAAAAGAAGAAAGTCATGTGACACTCTTTTATGGACCCCTCTACAAATAATTTAGCCTTTTATCCTCTAATACTAAAATTTGGTAGAATGAAGTATAAGGCTGAAGAAAGGAGGGGAAGTTTCTAGATATTATCTCCACAACTCTGTTTTCTTTCAGACTGGACGATGGTCAATATATATCCTGGTGAGTAACTCTCTTATTTCCTGTAGCTCCTAGACTGCCTATGAAGAGAGATTTCAGACTTTTTCCCCCAAGAGGATCCACATATGGCACACAGACCCTTATCCCACAGACAACCTTGGGGAAGTAAAGGATGAAATGAAGAGGGTCTCATGTCCTTATCCATCTTTCCTCATTCATTCTAGTGCTTTCCCCCCTTCCCAGGAAATGTGAGAGACTTTCCCTCCTTTAACAGAATATTCTGTACCCTGTCTCACATGTGTATCTTTATGTTCTCCCATTCAGATTGGAGGAAGGAGCTTTTTCAACCATGTAAGTAACACTGATTTTGTCTCTAGGACTTGTACTCTATCTGTGTCAATAAAGCCATTCCAGATAGAAAAGATTCCATCTGATCTTTAGAAGTATGATCTTTCTAGGGAACAGTGAATGTTCTGCTATTTATGTATTTCAAAGCCGTCACCTTCATTACCAAGAATTTTTACTGAAATATAGCTTGATCTTTCTTGTTGTAAAATTAAGTCAGTTTCCTCAGTTTCAATACTCAATTTGGATGTGTAAACCCAGGCTTCTATTTCCTTTTGTTTTGTTACTGATGATAAGTTACTTAGTCATGTCTGGCTCTTGCAAACCTGTTTTTTTATGTAATTTTCATGACAAAGATAATGAAATTCATTGTCATTTTCTCCTCCAAGGTCCTCATTTTACAACTGAAGAAACTGAGGCCAAAAAGAATTAAGTGACTTTCCCAGGGTCACATAGCTAGTTTGAGAATGGATTTTAACTCAGGTCCTATTAACTTCAGGCCCAATATTTGATCTACTATACCACTTAAGGCTCCTTCTGTGTATGAGGCCTCTAAATATTAACACTGTGAAGAGCTTCTCCAGTCTTCTTTGGCCTACATAATCTCATTTCTTTAAACTTTTCTTCAAAGTTCTTACTGTCTACTAATTACATTTTATGGCATTTCTCTTCTTCATCAGGTCAAATGTTGTTTCTTTCCTTTCCACAAATAATCTGCTCCTCCTGAAAATGGACTAAAGTCTCTAGCTTCCACCTTCCCTTCTATTACCAATTTCCTTAGAGAATGTGACTATGGAAATGAGATTATTTAATCTACATAAAGAAGAGTAAAGAAGTAGCATGTGGAGGATTAGTAGATATATTCACAGAGAAAAGGATTTAAGTTTATAGCCTTATGTTAATAAAAAAGAAACTGTTATTGGAGAGCAGGAAGGACTTCTTGATCGAGAGGGAAGAAAACACTAAAATAAATGAGAAAGTCTTATGGTGACTCTATCCCTGGAGTTTCTTTTGGTGGAGATTCAAAGAAGAGACAAGTGCTCTTGCTTTATAGTCCGAACACATTTTTCTCTGAGAGTTGGAGGGTTAGAAGTTTTCTCTGAGGGTTGGAAGTTGGATTGATGACCATCCAAAGTCTCCCTAGGAATCTGTTACTGAACATATTGTCCTAATTGTGTATTCCAGAAGTGTCCACAGAATGAACATAACCTTCTGGTCTTTCCATGCTATGTCTCTAGCTTTCTTAACCCCAACCTCAGTAGTTAAGTTAATGAATCATACCTATACAGGGATTTTACCCTAAACTGATAAAAAAAAAAAGAATATTGTTTTTCTGGGAATTTCTCAACTTAATGTCTTATTTCTTACACTTTTTTTCATGTAAATGTGAAGAATTATGGCAGGAGAGGGTGTTGATAGAGGGACTTGTGTTCATTTTGAGCCAAGAGGAGGCCCTTGCTCTGTAAGAGAAGAGAGAAGGAAGGGAGGAAGGCATTGCCTTATGGAAGTTTCCAGAAATCTTTTGTTTTGCATCAGAGAAGCATGTGAGCAAGTATTTAGGCAGAAAGAAAGGAAATGAAGCAGTTTTCACAACTTCCTAACCAACAGTCACTGAAAGGAGAATAACCTGGTGTTCTCTATAAGAACTACCTAAAACATCTTCCCCATCCTGATGACCATAAACTTTGTGTGCCTCAGGCAAAACTTAGAAAGTAAGGGCTGGATAACTTTAGGCAATTAATCCTGAGCATTTCCAGAAGTTCAGTTAGGAAAAATGTAGGAAGACCATTTAATTAATTTGTTATTCCAATCCCCTTAATGTCAGCACATATCAGTGATCCCTCCCAGAACCTCTCTTCCTCTAAGGTTTCCCTAATTCCATCTCAACATTGACTCCATGACTCTCTTTATAGTGGAGGTAACTTTGGATCCAGACACAGCCCATCCTGAGCTCATTGTATCTGAGGACAGAAGATGTGTTGTCCGTGGAAAGGGACCCCAGGATCTCGCCAACACTGACAAGAGATTTGACTCCCTACATTGTGTGCTGGGCCTGCAGAACATTACTTCACATAGATACTATTGGGAGGTAGAAGTTGGGAACAAGCCTGACTGGGACCTGGGGGTTTGTGGAGATAATGTGAAGAGGAAGGGTCATGTGACAGTGTCTCCTGAGAATAGTTTCTGGGGAATTAGGCTATATAATGATGAATACTGGGCCCTTACCAGCACCCCAACTTCACTCTCTTTGAAAGAAAAACCCAGAACAATTTGTGTTTTCCTAGATTATGATTTTCGGAATGTGGCATTCTATAATATGACAGACAATTCCCATATCTATACTTTTTCCTCCCTCTCCTTCTATGGGGCTCTGTGCCCTTTCTTCAGGCTTTGGTCTTCTGATTCAGAACCCCTGATCATGTCCAGAATTGAGAATCGTTTCCTATCCTAGAACGCTCTTGAGTTAAACATAGCTAGTTTGTAATTTTAATGTGGAACTATTGAACTCTACAAATATTTCTAGCCCTATATCCTTTGAAATCCGTCTAAGCACTTAATTCCTTCTATTTGAGTTGCTGGAGAAATTTAATTCCATTAGCATAAATGGGTTCAATAAGGGGTTGTTTTTTTTTCATTCTCTTGTAATGTTTTATTTTTTCCCAATTACATATAAAGTTCATTTTTGGCATTCATTTTCTAACATTTTGAATTCCTGCTCTCTGTCCCCTCTGCTCTCCCTGAGATGGTAAGCAATTTTATATTAGTTATACATGAACTATCATACAAAAAACATACTTCTATATTTGTCATGTTGTGGAAGAAGAGCATTTTTAAAAACCATGAGGGAAATAAAATGAAAAATGGTATTCTTCAGTTTGCACTCAGACTCCATCAGTTCTTTCTCTGAAGGTAGATGGTATTTTTCATCATGAATCCTTTAGAATTATCCTAGATTACTGTGTTGCTAAGAATAGCTAAGGCATTTACCCTTGTTCATCATACAGTATTGCTTTTACTGTGTGATTCTTCACTCTGCATTAGTCCATGTAAGTCTTTCCAGGTTTTTCTGAAACCCATTTCTTATATCAATAATAGTATTGAAATACAATTATATATCAAAACGTGTTGTCATTCCCCAATTGATAGGCATTTCCTCAGTTTTTAGTTCTTTCCTATTACAAAAAGAGCTGCTATAAATGCTTTTGTAGAAATAGATCATTTTTTCTCTTTTTTTATCATTTTGGGATACAAACCTAGTAATGGTATTGGTCTATCAAAGAAAGCGTATGCACAATTTTATAGCCCTTTGGGCTTAGCTCCAAATTGTTCTCCAAAAGGGTTGGATCAAATATGATTTATCCTTTGTTTATTTGGGGTTTGTTTGGGGTGGGGGGGTTGGTTTTATGAGATCATTCACTTACTAGATTGAATAATATGGAGATGAAAAATAAAATAAAATTTAAAGTGATAGAAAAAATTTAAACAAAATGGAGACTTAGCAGAACAAGGTAGGACTTTAAATCAATAAACATCTGTCATCTTGATGGTCTTTTTCATGTTGCATTTAAAATCCAATAAGCCTATCATGCTTATTCTGAGATCTCAGTCAGGAGCTACATACTATGGAATATATTATTCTTTGTTTATGGCCTGTTGGGCCCATGTAACAGCACTAGGAACTAAAGAGTTCTCCCTAACAAAAGGCTCTGGGGCACAGAGGAAAGAGTTCTCACTTCTAGAATTTTCTCTAATCCACTAAACCAGATGTTTGATTTCAGAAATGTCATTTCATCTCTGTGGAATTTTGTTTAGCAATGAAAAATGATGAGATCAGGTGAGGTGATCTCAAAAGTCCTCCTACGCTATACCAGTTTTAGAAGGGGACAGTAAAACAAAATGGATAGATTGCTGCAATTGGATTCAGAAAGATCTAGGGTTAAGTTCCATCACTGACATTTTCTATGTGGCCAGGGATTAGGCATTTAACAGTCTTAGTTTATTCTTCTATAAAATGAAGAGGTCGAACTAGATAATGCCTTAGATTCCTTTCTTCTCTAAACCTATGATTCTATAAGACTTACTATTCCTGGTTAGTCAATCCATACTCCAATTGAGAAGAAGAGTTTGAATTCTAATCTTAGAGTCATTTCATTCTTTAAAATAAATTTAATTTGTTCTTACATTGCTTAAATTTCTCCCAGGATTTCTCCCTGTCTCCTCTCCCAAAGAGACACTCCATATAACAAAGAATATCTTTTAAGAAATTTTTTAAAAAAGGAAAAGGGGGAAAAAACATCAAAACCAATCAATAGGGGCAGTTAGGTGACTCACTGGATAGAGGGCCAGGCATAAAGATGGGAGGATCTGGATTTAATCTGTTCTCAGGCATTTCCTAGCTACGTGACCCTGGGGGAACTTCACCCCAATTGCTTTGTCCTTACCAATATTCTGCCTTGGAACCAATACCTAGTATTAATTCTAAGACAAAATGAAGGGTTAAAAAAAAAAGTACATCAAAAAAAGTGAAAAAAGATACACTTTTCCACACTAGTGAACCTCTCACTTCTTCAAAATAATAAAAGGAATTATTTTCTCATCTCTTCTTTTGAGTCCCTGAGTCATTTTCATTCTCTTGAACTCATCTTAATACCCTACTGATGTTTTACTCCTGAAAAAATTGTTTTGCTCTGAAGAGCAAGCCCTCTGCTAAGATAAAAATCAACATGATAGAATGCAGTGGTTCTTAAAGTATGGTTTGTAGCTGAGATCAAAACTGCTTTCAAAACTAATGACTATTTGATTATTAAAATACTCCTTTTTCCAACTACATATCTCTGTAAGGTCAGATCTCCTTTATCTATTTCAAAGCCAAAATAACATTACCAATAGATTGAATGTAAAAGCAGATATGTGTCTCTAATTGTCTTTTAAGTCAGACATTAAAGAGATTTGAAAAGATATTTAAAATGATGCCATTATCCTCACTATTCTTTTGCTATGGAAAATAGCTATTTTTAATTTTTAGAATGTTATTTTAATAAGCAATGGATTTTTAATTATTAAAATGAATTAAAATATTTTATATTGAATTTGTTTAAAATTCTTAATTCAGTAAATATTAACAGATATAAACCGTTAACAAAAGTTCTTTGGGATCCTCAGTAATTTTTAAGAATGTAAAGGGGACCTAAGACCAAAAGGTTTAAAAACAGCTGAGGTAACAGAATGCACACTGCATCTGGAGCTATAAGATCTAGGTTAGATTCCTTCCTGATTCCACAACTTACTGTCTGGGAGTGTTTAGGTGAGCCTCTTTCCCTCTCAGGTCTTTAATTCCCTCATGTATAAAATGATGGGGTTGGAGTAGATGACATAATCTCAACCAGTAACCCCCAGTGTTTTTTTGTTTTAAGAACCGTTTTCAACAACAGTAACAAAAAAAAAAAGGATTAAAAAAAAGGATAAGTTAAAATCCTGCTCATAATATTCTGCAAGTCATTAACCTAACCATTAAATGTAAGAGCCAATAATCCAGATGTTTAAGCTTCCTTCCATCTTTAAAGTCTCTGAATCAGAGGCTGTGAATTTAGTTTCTAAAGTCAGATACTAGCTTTGTTCCTCTTTATGTTTGAGAGTGACAACTTTAGCTGTGTTTCTTTGGCGTCACCCATCTGCCTTTAACTATATCTTCATTTGCAAAAATGACCAGATGAGGTTAGCACCCTACTGTTGAAAATAACAATGAAAATTTTTGAAATATTGGGTAGAGAAACGTGACTTATTAAAGTCAATGTGGTTGAGAAAATGGCTTCCCTTTTGTTTGGAAGAAGCATGTCATTTTCTGTTAATCCAGTTGCTTTGGTTTTCTGTAGCTATGTCCAGGAATGGATCTATTTAAGAGTTACCTGATCTTTCATGAAAGATCAAGAAGGAAGAAGGGGGCAGCTGGGTAGCTCAGTGGATTGAGAGTCAGGCCTAGAGACAGGAGGTCCTAGGTTCAAACCCAGCCTCAGCCACTTCCCAGCTGTGTGACCCTGGGCAAGTCACTTGACCCCCATTGCCCACCCTTACCAATCTTCCACCTATGAGACAATACACAGAAGTTAAGGGTTTAAACAAAAAAAAAAAAAAAAAAAAAAAAAAAAAAAAGAAGGAAGAAGGGAATTAGACTAGCAGGATATAAGGTGATTCTTATAGTGGCATAATAAAGAAATAGAACTGTATTCAGGAGGAGAAGCAGAGAGATTAACTCAAGAACTTTAGAACTGGAAGAAATATTAGATGTCATAAAGTCTATAAACTGAGTAAACAGAGGTACCATTATAGAAAAATGCATTTTCTGTCTTCTACCTCCTCACTTGAGGATCTCACTCCAGGGTTACTTTAAAAGGCTAGTATCATTTCTGGAATTACAAATAAAGAAAACCAATTAAGTACAATTTGGTCAAAGAAAATAGGAAAGTCAAGACATGAGTATTTCTGAGAGTGAAACAAAGGTTAGGAATCAAGATTCCAGTCTGGCCATGGGCATGCACAGATGCTTCTTAGCATAGCAAATTCCCAGTCACAGAGCATCTGTAACATTGTAGAGTCACTTAGAAAAATAGATACTGCAAGAGAGTAAATATAAGAGGGTAGAAAGAAGCAGTAGAGCCTAGCTCTCCCCTACAACTACTCCAACAAAAAGTGTTTCATGATTGCAATTCATGATCAATTCATAATTGTAAAATCAAAGGGAAGACCATTCTGGTTCATTTTTCTATCCCAGGTCAATATAGAGAGAAAATCAGAAGTCTGTGAGACACTGGAGATGGGTTCTAACTAGAGGGCAATGAACAAAGCCTTTCAGCACAAGCACTGAACTGGCACCACAACTATATGAGGTCCATAAGTGGTCAGAAAGGGAAGGGCCTGTGCAGGGAGCAGAAAAAGAAGCCAACTAGTCTCTTTAATTCCAGAGCTAGTTCATAGACTCAGATCCACTAAGGAGAAGATCTGTGTCAAAGGAAAGCCAACCTATAGCTAAGAACCATGAAGAATTAACTAAAAGTGATTAAAATCATAAATTCAAATTTACAGGCTATAATATAATTCCACATAAATAATCAGCATTTCTGGATACTACCAACAAAACCCAGAAAGAAGAGAGAGAAAAAGAAATTGCATTCAAAATAATTTAAGAATGTATAAATCCTGAGAAGTCTGACTACTAAGGATATGAATAAGAATAAAACAAAATGACAGCACTTAAATTAATTCATTCAGGGCCTTAAAACCCAAATCTCCAAGGAATTCTTTAATAGTGCTAAAAATAATGTAATTCATCTTGAAGATAAAAGATCAAAAATCTCAAGGGAAATAAAAAGAAAGGAGAATAGGAAGAAGCCCTGGCAGTACCAAATCTCTCTCAAACTTTGTTTTTGAGTTGTTTTTCAATTCTGTCCGATTCTTCATGACCTCATTTGGGGTTTACTTGGCAAAGACACTGAAATGCAGTTTCCTTCTCCAGCTCATTTTATAGATGAAGAAAATGAAATGATGAAGAAAAAAAAAAGAAAACAAAATAAACTTGAGTGATTTGCCCAGAGTCACACAGCCAGTAAGTGTTTGAAGCAAGATTTGAACTCAGAAAGTAGTTTTCCTGACTCTTAGACAGACACTCCACCCACCTAGCTTCTCTCAAAGTATACCACAAAGTAGTAATCATCAAAAGATCTGGTATTGTTTAAAAACTAGAGAGACTGATTAATGGAATAGGTTAGAAACACAACATATGGAAGCAAATGTACCTATAATGGTGCTTGCCAAAACATCAAATATTCAGGTGAAAACTCACCGATCTGATAGAAAATAAGTTTGAACTAACACTTCACATATAAATCTGGAACCCTTTCAAATTTATAAAGATAAAAGTCATTCACCAATTTGTATAAATGGAGATTTTGAACCTTGGACTGCATCTCCCATAAATCTTTAGTATTTCCCGGAATGCCCTTTAATCTCTCCTGTGTGGTCACGTTATTGTTTGATAGTTGGCTGTAACTCCTCCCTCTTTTTCTTTTGCTCTTGGGAGCCCACTGGTTAGTAACCTTTTTAGTGAGCTTCTTTTGTTAGTTTATTATTAATAAAATTTTATTAAAATATAATATTTAGTTATTGATTATTAATTTTTAAATCCACATTATGGCTTACCACAATGGAATTGAATTCTCAAATGTATTTTTTTTAAGATAGATTTTCTGTTAAGTTAGTAAGTTTTTTCTCTGGCCACGCCCACCAGCCTGCTTTCCACCAGCTCCAAGGCCTGTTTCCCTGTGCTACTGCTGTTTCACTTAAGCTAGCATTCCTCACCACTCCTCACCCAGTCTGCAGGCTCTGCTTGCCTGTACTACCAGAGCCTATACTACCAGAGCCACCTGCCATTTAGAGCTGCTTTTTTTTTCAATAGGTTGACATATAAAAATCTTTCAACCCAATCCCTTTCCCCCACCCCACGTGGGTTTTCTAGCCTGCCCTAGTCATTTTTTAAGCTGAAGTCTTAAACTGACCCAGGGATCCTGGCTAAGAGAGTTGTACCTTAGGGATTTTTTCACAGAAAGGGGACTCCTCTGCCATCTTTTTTTGAAGGCAAGGAAAGCCTAAAATCAATAGATTTAAAGTCAAAGCTTTAGGAAATAAGCCTGCTTTTCCCTTCTCTCTCTTGACTCAAAACAAGGGGGTAGCCTGTTCTCTCATATACAAATATCCTATTGTTTTCCAGCAAGATTTTGCCTTTTTTAGTGTTTACTGAGTAAACAAACTTCCATCCAGTGTTTTTTTTTCCTACAGGACAAAATGCCATTGCAAAGCATTCTTGAATCTCTGCAGTTTTAATTCCTTGAGCTCACTAATGCAGTTTGGATCTGCGTAATTCTTTTCCTGGGAGTTTTTCAGCTGATTGAATACCTTGCAGTTGAGACCATGACTAATCTTAAGATTCAGGGGAGAAAATAGTCTTCTCACATTTTGGCATTTTGGTCTATTGAACCTCTATACCATACCCATTATGAGGGTTATCAACACTATGCTCAGTACAAAATTCTCCCTCACTATGATGAAATTCAGAGCTATGACAAATGAAATGCAAATGGATGATAAATATATGGGGAAGGGGAAAAAACCTTAACAGAGATCTGGAAGTTTATTACTTAGTTACTAATCATTCTCAGCTTCTCAACTCAAGATAGTAAACCAGTCCATTGGGATTGGTAAAAAGGATTTTTGACTTCTGTTTTGACTTACTGTTAACTGTTTTGACTTATTGTTACTGCTTGTAACTTACCATTTGCTTATATTATTGCATTTTTTTATTTCTTTAAGGTTTAAATTTTTTTAAGTTTATCTTTATTAATCTAATTAATATCTATTTTGTTTTATGATTCTTGATCTGTACCATTTCCCTATAATTTTACTAAACAACATATCATTGTAAGAAGCCCGTAAGTCTTATGTATCCTGGATTTGTCTTCTCAACTATCAAGCAGGGGTCGGCAACCTTTTTGGCCATGAGAGACATAAACACCACATTTTTTAAAATGTAATTTCATGAGAGCCATACAGTGCTCACAGTGCGAGCTCCTGTAACAGTGCCTGAAAAAAAATTGACTTTATGCCTCCTGCAGAAAGAGCCATATCTGGACTTCCTGGTCAAGATGGCAGCAGTGTAAAAAGCAGCTACTTAACCTCTCCTAACCGAAACATATAGGACTCCTTAAGAAGACATAAAAACAAATCCAGAGGAGCAAAGGGACCACACAACAGGGCGCAGCATTGGAAGTAAGTGGAATCAGGGTATTTCCATGCGATAAAGGGGTGAAACAGCTCTCACTAAAATGCGAGCTGAGCAACCCCCTCTCCTCCACACCACCTACAGTGCCAAAGCCAGTGCACAAGAGTTAGAGCAAGTTTGGGGCACGGATTAAGTCCTTGGCAGCTACCTGGGGTCACCAGGGCCTGCTCCTGAGAGCAGCAAGATTTAAGAACCCAAGAGGCTAAAGAATGCACCCAGACTTTGAACACAGACCCTGAGCAGAGGAAAGAGTGCAGGTGGGGACACAAGCCCAGACACAAATCCTAAGCTCAGGTGAAGACTCAGCTCTTGAGTGCAGGTGCGGACCTTGAGTGGGGATCCAGTGCAAAAGGGGTTCACAATTGTAAAAGCAACACCCTGAGACTGTTAAAGTCTCAGGCAGAGCCTCGGGCAGAGGAACAAGCAAGGGGACCACCAGAAGGCTTGACCCTGAGAACAACTAAGACCTCAGGAGCCTAAAGAGCTCAAACAGACCCTGAGTGTGAGGATAAAGCTGAGAAGGGGCAGGGCTAACAATGGCAAGCCAAAATCGGGAACCCCAAAAGAGAAAGATCATCAAGAAGAAGTCTGTAACACTCAACAACTTTTACACGGAGAAAATTCAGACAATAGAGGAAACAGCAGAGGAGAACAAACAAGTAATCATATCCAAACCTTCCCAAAATAATGAAAACTGGTCACAAGCTATTAAAGAGTTCAAATCTGAGATGATGAGAAAGATGGAAGAGATTTTGCGAGAAAAGTGGGAAATAGCTCAAAAGGAAATAAACAGGTTAGAAGACAGAAACTCCCAATTGGAGAAAGATGCCGAAAAATCAAATGAATTTGTAAGCAAATTGGAAAGCAAAATCTGGCAAGAAAATAACAATTTAAAAGGCAGAATTTTGCAATTGGAGAGTGAGGTTGAGAAATCAAATGAACTGATAAGAAAATTGAACACCAGAAATGATGAGATTGAAAAGGAAAACCAAAAGATTTTAGCCAAAAACGAGTCCCTAAAAGCTAGAATTGAGCAATTAGAAGCTAATGATCTCTCAAGACAGCAAGAATAAATAAAACAAACTCAAAAGACTGATAAAATAGAAGGAAACATGAAATATTTCAATGAGAAAGTGACAGACCAAGAAAACCGGTCTAGAAGAGACAAGCTGAGAATCATTGGTCTTCCAGAAAAAGCAGAAATTAATAGAAATTTGGACTCCATATTAAAAGAAATTATTCAGCAAAATTACCCTGAAGTTCTACAACAAGAGAGCAATATAGACATTGAAAGGATCCATAGATCACACTCTACACTAGACCCTGAAAAGACAACCCCCAGGAATATAATAGCCAAATTCAAGCGCTTCCAACTAAAAGAAAAAATTTTACAAGAAGCGAGAAAGAGACAATTCAGATGTCAAGGAGCAGCAATCAGGATAACACAGGATCTGGCTGCCTCCACACTAAAAGACCACAAGGCTTGGAATATGATATTCAGAAAGGCAAGAGAATTGGGTCTACAACCAAGGATCACCTACCCATCAAAACTAACCATATACTTCCAAGGGAAAGTGAGGGTATTCAACAAGATAGAAGATTTCCAAGTATTTGCACAGAAAAAGACCAGGACTAAATAGATAGTTTGATATCCAACCACAAAAATCAAGAGAAACATGAAAAGGTAAATAAGAAAGAGAGGGGAAAAAAAAACTCATATTTTTTAAATTTGCCTCTTTAAGGGCTTCAATAAGATCTAATTATTGGTATTCCTGTGTGGAGAAATGTTATGTATAATTCCTTTTAAGGAACTCTATTCACTATTATAGTATGCACTATTATAGTAATTAGAAGAATAATTCATAGGGAGAGGTTGGAATACTAAATGGTCTAAGATGATATGGGGGTGGGAAAGAGGGAGGTGAATAGTAGAGGACACCAAGAGAAACTTGAATGAATAAGAAAAATAGGATATTCTATTACACACAAAGAGGGCATGGGAAGGGGAAGGGATGAATACTATTATAAGAAGGAGAGTAAGAGAGCATTAAGAAGTAATACTTAAACCTTACTCTCAGTGTAATTAACCCTGAGAGGGAAGAGTAGCTTTATCCATTGGGATATTAAACTATACAATCCTACTGAGAAAGTCAGAAGGGAAAAACCAAGGGAAGCAAGGGAGTGGGGAGGTCATAAAAGGGAGGGGAGAAGAAGGGAGAGGGAATTCATTAGGCCTTAAAAATAAATACAGGGGAATAATAAGGAAGGGAGTAGAAAGGGTAGTAAATCAAGGGAGGGGACAAGGGTTACTGGCATAAAGCAAACCACTGGTTTAAAAGGAAATAGTGTAAGAAGAAGGGGTAGAATTAGGAGAGGATACCAAAATGTTGGCAAATACACAACTGATAATTATAACTCTGAATGTGAATGGGATGAACTCGCCCATAAAAAGGAAGCAAATAGCAGAGTGGATTAGAAACCAAAATCCTACCTTATGTTGTCTACAAGAAACACATATGAGGTGGATGGACATACACAAGTTTAAGGTAAAGGGTTTGAGCAAAATCCTTTGGGCATCAAATGAGAAAAAGAAGGCAGGAGTGGCAATTATGATTTCTGACAAAGCCAAAGTAAAAATAGATATGATTTAAAAAGAAAGGGAAGGTCATTACATCCTGATTAAAGGCAGTATAGACAATGAGGAAATAACATTGCTCAATAAGTGTGAACCAAAAGGCATAGCAACCAGATTCATAAAGGAGAAACTGGCAGATCTCAAGAAGGAAATAGATAGTAAAACCACAAAATATTCCTCTTTCAGATCTAGATAAATAAAACCAAAAAAATAAATAAGAAAGAGGTAAGAGAGATGAATGAAGTCCTAGAAAAATTAGATTTAATAGATATGTGGAGAAAAATAAATAGGAACACACACCCTACACCAAGGTAAATTCAGAATGGGTGAATGACTTGAATATAAAGAGGGAAACTATAAATAAGTTAAGTGAACACAGAATACTATACTTGTCAGATCTCTGGGAAAGGAAAGATTTTAAAACCCAGCAAGAGTTAGAGAAAATTACAAAATGTAAAATAAATTATTTTGATTATATAAAACTAAAAAGCTTTTGTACAAACCAAAACAATGTAGCCAAGATCAGAAGGGAAACAACAAACTGGGAAAAAATCTTTATAACAAAAAACTCTGACAAGGATCTAATTACTCAAATATATAAAGAGTTAAATCAATTGTATAAAAAATCAAGCCATTCCCCAATTGATAAATGGGCAAGAGACATGAATAGGCAATTTTCAGGTAAAGAAATCAAAAGTATAAATAAGCACATGAGAAAGTGTTCTAAATCTCTAATAATTAGAGAAATGCAAATCAAAACAACTCTGAGGTATCATCTCACACCTAGCAGAATAGCTAAAATGAAAGAAGGGGAGAGTAATGAATGTTGGAGAGGATGTGGCAAAATTGGGACATTAATGCATCGCTGGTGGAGCTGTGAACTGATCCAACCATTCAGGATGGCAATTTGGATCTATGCTCAAAGGGCTATAAAAGAATGCCTGCCCTTTGATCCAGCCATACCATTGTTGGGTTTGTACCCCAAAGAGATCATAGATAAACAGACTTGCACCAAAATATTTATAGCCTCTCTTTTTGTGGTGGCAAAAAACTGGAAAAGGAGGGTATGTCCTTCAATTGGGGAATGGCTGAACAAACTGTGGTATATGCTGGTGATGGAATACTATTGTGCTCAAAGGAATAATAAACTGGAGGAATTCCATGTCAATTGGAAAGACCTCCAGGAACTGATGCAGAGTGAAAGGAGCAGAGCCAGAAGAACATTGTACACAGAGACTGATATACTATGGTAAAATCGAATGCAATGGACTTCTGTACTAGCAGCAATGCAATGACCCAGGACAATTCTGAGGGATTTATGGAAAAGAATGCTACCCATATTCAGAGGAAGAACAGCAGGAGAGGAAACACAGAAGAAAATCAACTGCTTGAATACATGGGATGATGAGGACATGATAGGGGATCGAAAGTATCATACCAACGCAACTATCAACAATTTGGAAATAGGTCTTGATTAATGACACATGTTAAAACCAGTAGAAATGCTATCGGCCAGGGGAGGGGGGAGGTCGGGGGGTGAAG
>NC_058133.1:257819243-257888369 GCF_016433145.1 Gracilinanus agilis | reverse complement strand
CACTTCCCAGCTGTGTGACCCTGGGCAAGTCACTTGACCCCCATTGCCCACCCTTACCAATCTTCCACCTATGAGACAATACACCAAAGTACAAGGGTTTAAAAAAAAAAAAAGGAAAACAACTGCTTGAACGCATGGGTTGGGGTGGACATGCTTGGGGATGTAGACTCAAAACTACCACACCAATGCAACTATCAACAATTTGGAATTAGGTCTTGATCAATGACACATGTTAAAACCAGTGGAAATACACATCTGCCATGGAGGGGGGGGAATTGGGGGGGGGGTGTGAAGGGGAAAGTAAGAGTATGAATTATGTAACCATGTTAACTTTTCAAAAAATAAATATTAATAAATGTTAAAAAAAAAAAAAAAAAGAAAGAGCCATACGTTGCCGACTCCTATATCAAGGTTACATGTTGCTTACACAGCCTTTTCTTCCTTTTTGTCTTTGTTAATTGTCACATACATGATAGATGGATGGACTCCATCAAAACTGATTACTACCAGGGGGCAGCTGGGTAGCTCAGTGGATTGAGAGTCAGGCCTAGAGACGGGAGATCCTAGGTTCAAATCCAGCCTTAGACACTTCCCAGCTGTGTGACCCTGAGCAAGTCACTTGACCCCCATTGCCCACCCTTACCACTCTTCCTCCTATAAGCCAATACACAGAAGTTAAGGGCTTAAAAAAAAAACAGAAAAAAAAAAGAAAAAAAACTGATTACAACCTGTATAAAACTTTAAAGAGGGGGCAGCTGGGTAGCTCAGTGGATTGAGAGCCAGGCCTAGAGACAGGAGGTCCTAGGTTCAAATCTGGCCTCAGACACTTCCCAGCTGTGTGACCCTGGGCAAGTCACTTGACCCCCATTGCCTTCCCTTACCAATCTTCCACCTATAAATCAATACACAGAAATTAAGGGTTTAAAATTAAAAAAGAAATAATAAAATAAAAAAAAACTTTAAAGAATATGATGACTTAAGAATTTAAATTGTAATTTTATAAGGGGTCTTTAGATACTTAGTACCTTCTGAATGGATGATAGGTTTTCATATGTATATATGTATGTATATGTATGTATTATAAAGAATGTTGTATAAAAAGGGAGAGAAACAAATAGAAGTTCCTATCAAATCTTTTTATATATAAAGCAGGAAGCCAAAAAGAGCTCCTGCATGCATGATATTTTAACTCTTTAGTTTAACTTTCTTCCACCAGAAAAATCTAAATTTCTTGGTGATGTTTTAGACCCAAATACATTTTCATCAGCAGTTGCCAAGGTTGAAAGATTTGCTATATCTGTTGAATTTGTGACAAGTATGCATCAGTTCATAGGTTCTTTTAAATATCACATAGCAAGTGGCTATATATAAACTCATGTGAATCCTATATAAAAATGGGTTTGTTTGCTATTGTCAATAACTGGGCTATTGAGAATTTTATGAATTTGGTACTTTATTTGAATGTGCATTATCTACTCTACTACTGGTTTGTTTTTATAAATCTGCTATTTTGTAAAAATCGTTTGTATTCACACAGTGGATCATGGCCAAGTTTAAAATGGAAATGGATCTAATTTTTGGTGAGTAACCTTTGTATTCTACCTCTCCTTGATTGACACAGTGTATCACTGATTCTAAGCTATATATTTTTTATTTTAAAACATTTTTATTATTGTTTTTCTTGTATTTTCAATATAGTATTTGAGTACTTTGAAGTACATATAAACAATATTAATCTTTTTTTGCAGTAATATAAGTTTAAAATCTATTTGTTCTAATATTAATGCATACCCCAAAAGCTTCAAACTATAGAATAATGCCATTGATTGTTTAAATATTATGGGACTTTGTTTAATTGTTCTGTCTTATTCCAGAAGAAGGAACAAAAAAGAGCCATTGCACAGTACCAAAGAAGCACTAAGCTACCTGCTTAGTGCCTATCAAGCACAAGGTCAAAAAGACCAACCAATCCAGTGGGATTGATGTAATTTTGATCCAAGACAAGAGGACGTGAACTTGTTTGGGGTTTGAGGTTGCAGTGCTTAACATATGTTAAGACCCAGGACTTCCTCTGAACCACATTCTAACAAGCACCTCTTTAGCTGCCATCCTAGCTTCTATAATCTAGTCCCTTTTCTATCTTTCCTAGTGTGGCAAATTTTCTGTAGTCCTGGCTACTGAGTGGGTAACTGCATAATTACTTAAATCACTATAATTGGGTCCTGATTCAAGGACATGTTATGATTTTATTTTTCCTTTACTTAGATTTTTTAGACATAACACTTTAATATTTTATATTTCATCCACAAGTTATTTTTTCTCTTTTATTTGGATTTTTTTATGTTTTTTATTTCTTCTACAATTAATTCATATACATTATAACTCAGTCATGTATCCCTGAGTGATCTGAGTTTGTTATTATTTTCCTCAGGGGGGTCTTTCTTTTATTGTTGTGAACTTTGATTTGAATTTAGGCAATTTTAGAATAAGAAACTTGCTACCTGTTTGGAGAAGGTGCCATGAAGATGCCTGCAGAGACCACACACTGCATCAAGAAAATCCAGAATTGAACTTTGGGATGTGAATTTGAACTATGGAGGGTTGAAAACATTTGTTTAGAATGTATACTTTTATACCAAAGGGGACTGCCCCAAAAATTGGTTTTTTGTCAATGTAGTAATAATTGATTTTGTTCTTTTTTCCTTTTATTCACAAGTTATTGCAATTTAAAAGTTGATTATATATTTTTATGATCTATTGGGGAGAATGGTCTCCCAAAGGATCGCAGTGGGGTATGTATAAATGGAGATTTTTGAACCTTGGACTGCATCCCCCATAATCCTTAGTATTTCCCAGAATTCCCTTTAATCTTTCCTGTGCCTCCACATTTGCATGGTCATGTTATTGTTTTATAGTTGGCTGTAACTCCTCCCTCTTTCTCTTTTGTTCTTGGGAGCAGACTGGTTAGTAACCTTTTTAGTGAGTCTCTTTTGTTAGTTTATTATTGATAAAACATTACAAAAATATAATATGTAGTTATTGATTATTAATTTTAAAATCCACAAATTGATATGTCAAAGGATATAAAAAGGTAGTTTTCAAAGAAAGAAATCCAGATTGTCAAAGCTAATAATTAGAGGAATGCAAATTAAATAACTGAGTTTCTATGTAACCCTCATCAGATTGGCAAAGTTATCAGTCAAGGAAAATGACAAATGATGGAGGGACTGCAGGAAAATTGCTATGTCAATAGAGTGTTGATAGAGTCTTGAATTGGGATGGCCATTCTGAAAAGTAATTTGAAACTCTGCCCTTTAACCAGAAATGGTATAGGAATGTAATAAAATACTACAGAGCAATATTCAGAAAACCCTGCAAAGAATTTTATGAATTGCTTCAGAATGAAGTGAATAGAACCAGGAAAACAATGCCAACCCTAGTCTTGATGGGTTTGGGTAACATTTTGTTTGTTTTTTTTTTTATTTTGTCCTAGAATAGGAAGCCATTGGAATTAATTGGCAATAGGCAGAACTTGAGCAGGAGAGAAGGGAGAGGACCAGTGAAGTAATACAGTCAGACATAATTTAGGAAACTCACTGTGACAAGTAAAGATTGGACTTGTGTGGGGACAGGTTTGTGGTAAACAAACCAAAAAATCAGTCTATCAAAAGAGGAGAAGGAGGAGGAGGAAGACAACAACAGCAGCAACAAGGATACCAATGGCTTCCCACATACATCTTTCCTGTAAACAAATGGGTCACTGTGGATTAGCCCTCTTCCAGGGTACCTCCAGCTCATCACCTGGGAATCAAGAGCTTAAATGGTCATACTCTAAAGAGAAATGAAAGGAATCACCCTCATCTTTGCTGATTCTTTAGGGGTGGTGATAGTTTTGATCAGGAAAAACTTATTCATTCAGAAGGGCCTCCTCCTACCCCTTACCTTCTTTCCAGAAGCTGAGCCTGTCTCTAGCTGGATGACTTCACTGATTCAGTCTTTCATTTCTTTTGTCTCTTACCTATTGTGTGGTGAAATTGAAGGAATGAAGGTAGGATAGTAGGATGGATGGGAGAAAGGAGAGAGGAAGGTAGAGGAAGGGAAAGGAAGGTAGTGGTCCCAGCCCCAGCAGGGGGAAATTGACCAGAGCCCTCAAAAGAATGATCAGAGAGGGTTTAGGGTTTGAATAACTAGGCTTTATTTAGATTAGAAAGGGAAAGGTCTAGGGAAAACTAGGAGGTAGGAGGAAAGGGGAAAAGGCGCCAAGGGAGAGATCAGGGTCTCAGAGTAGAGAGCGCTACTTCCAGGGTCGAGAGCCCAGCCAGCCTCAAAGGTAGAGAGCAGACCCTCGAGGAGGGGGGAGAAGGGGAGGGGAGGGAGAGAGAGAGAGAGGGCGCCAAACTTTACCTTTTATACTTTCCCTGACACCTCCCCCAAAGGAAGTGGGAGGTGTCAGGGGAAGTTGAAGGAGAGAGAGAGAGAGAGAGAGAGAGAGAGAGAGAGAGAGAGTCAGTCCTGGGAGATGTAGTCTTCCAGGGCTTACAATAATTTCAAATGACACATTATCCAAGTATAAGTTCAATGAGGACAGGGGTTTATTTCTGGTTTCTATTTTTTATTTCTGTCACCAATACCTACTTCAGGGCTAGCATATGCAAAAAGACACATTGATGCAAATTAAATTTAATCATTGGAATGTCACTACCTTCTTTCCTAGCTAGGGATTTGTATTCAAAGAAGAGAGTGCATTTATTAATTGATTTTAATAATTTCCCAGAACAGAGAGATTACTTTCACTAAGCTAAACAAGCATTATTATATGTGTATGTATAGTGGAGAGGAACAGGACCTGTGACTTCATTAATGTGAACAATTAGATGAGGAGCCTCCTCTTTTAATGTAAGTTTACCTCTACTCTGCAAGTTACAGTCTTAGAGAGTTGCCTACAACCCTGAAAAATTAAATAATTTGCCTAGGTTAACAGCATGTGTCAGAAGCAGAATTTGAACTCAAGACCTTCTGGCTCTGAGGTTAGCTTTATATCTACTATGGGGTTCCCTCAGAAAATGATAAAACAAAGCAACAACAGAACCTTTGGACTAAATCATTCATTCATTTATGATAGTCATGTATAATTATCTTTAAATTAATGACAAAGACCTTTGAAATAACCATCTGCTGAGATCAGCAGCCCATTTCTTACTGAGCCTTTCTCAAAGTTGTGATATGCTAGTATTTTCAAGGATCCAGGGTGTGTGGCGTCTCAGAATATCTGGACTTTTGTTTAGAAGCAATAAAAGCCAATACAACATTCTCAGAGTAACCAAATTCATTCGAGTCTGAATTTTTTTTAATCCTTACCTTCTGTCTTTGTATCACTTCTAAGACAGAAGAGTAGGATGGGCTAGGCAATTGGGTAAAGTGATTTGTCCAGGCACACAGCTAGGAAGTGTCTGAGGCCCAAATTGAACCCAGGTCCTCCCAACTTCAGGCCTAACACTCTATCTGCTGTGCTACCTAGTTGTCTTGCAAGTCTGAATTATAAACCTTTCACCTATTTATTAATTTCTGTATCAGATATAATTGCCATAAAAATATAAATGCACATCTGCTCATCAGTCTCCCCTTCTGCACTTGGAATATCATAGAGTTCCAGAATCTCTCTCAGTAGAATGCTATTTATTTAGAGAGAAATGGGCAAAAGGAAAGAGAAATTGTCTTTGAAAGTATCAGACTGGGAGGAAATTCCCTACTGGGACATGCCTGTTAAATACAGTATAACTCTAGAAACCACCACTGGTCAGAGTCTTCTCTCCAGTCAATTGCAGAAACATTCTCACTCTTCTTGTCTCTTTTTCTACTGATTTGGTTTAGCAGAGAAAAAGATGGGGAAAATTCTGCATGATTAAATTCATTATACATGAATGTCCCTGCTGCATATGCTAGTCCTGAGCTAAGTGCTGGGATTACAAGAAAGAAACTGAAACCATTCTTGTCCTCAATGACCTTATACTGTGCACTATAGGTAAGAGTTAGAAGTGAGAAACAGCTTCAGTGAGAGACAAAATCACACATTTGGGGAAACAGTGAAAGGGAAGGAGAAACCTTTTGAAAGCATGAGCTTGTGAACTTTTTTCAGTCAAACCTATCATCAAAATTGTTGGTAAAGTTCTGAACAATTTTTGGAAGCAATTTGGAAATATGCAAATGAAGTACCAAAATGTCTATACATTTTGACCAAGAGATTACAGTACTAGAGTTAAGCCTTAAGGAGATCATTGATAAGAAGAGGCCCCATATATGCAAAAATATTTCTATCCATACTTTTAAGCTTACCAAAAATATGGAAACTAAGCAGATGCCCATTGATTGAGTATGGCTGAAACAGATGGTAGTACTGGAAAATAATGGAATATTGCTGTCCTTTAAGAAATTTCTATATCTTGAATACAGAAAAAAATCTACATGGCCTTGGGCAGAGTGAAAAAGTCAGACCCAAGGAAAAAATATAAATAATGAGTACTCAACATTATGGAAAAAACAGCCACACAAACAAAATACAAAAGTTTATTTGGTAGCAAAATTATGAAGATAAAGTATGGCTCAAATAAAGATATCTAGGAAAATGCTACCAATCCACCTCTTCATAGAGATGGGGGAGGGAGGATGAACAGATGTTGGAAACTGCATATTTTTTCAAACTTTTTCAATCTATTGACTGATTTGTTGCAGTTTTTCTTTTGTTTTCTTTTTTGAAAAAATATTTGTCATACTATTCTATATATAGAAATGTTCTTTTTGATGATTTAGCTCAGAATAAAAAAGCTAAATAAGCAGTGGTACCCCTCAAATGGTGCCTATCCTGAAACTGTGCATAGTCAGGTTGCCATGTGTACCAGGAGGATATGATTTAAAATAATATTTAAAATAAGCACAATAAAGGATCCTAGGAATGAAGGCATTTATTATTTAAATTAAGAAAGTAAAAAAGTTTGCTTTGGCCTAGATCCAGACTCCATCAGTTCTTTCTCTGAAAGCAGATGTCACTTTTTACATTGGGTGCTTTGAGATTGTACTGCTGAGAATAGTAAAGTTATTCACAGTTGTTCTCTATGTAGTCTTGCTTTGACTGACTTTATGTCTGTAAGAAGTATATAGACAACTGCCTGGGGCCGTCAAACTGTTCCTGAATGATGAAGTTGCAGGGGGGATCCTGGAACTGCACAGCAGATTCCAGGGAGGATGGTAACCTCCCACTCAGATTCCCCTGTGTGACTCTTCTCTTACTAACACTCTTTAATATTGAAATTATTGTGATCAATATCTACTTAGTCCCAGGAAAAATCAGAAGAACAGTAAAGGCTGTTACTAGAACCCTCATAGGCCCCCTATAGAGTCTAAGGAAATGCCCACCTTTACATGTAGTAATACGGAAATTCCCCCCAGAAGTCACTTCACAACAAACCAGCAAATAGTGAGTTAATGTTAAAGATTTAAAAACCCTAACTTAGGTTCCCATACATAGGTGCCTGTAAAAACAGGCCAGAAGAGTCTTCAAGTTTCCCCCCTCCCTGATCCCTGATTTGGTATAGTATGTTAACATAAAAGAACAATGAATGATAAATGGAGAAATTGTCTCCCATAAAAAGGCCTGTATATTCCCACCACTGTAGCCCAAGAGATACATCAAACACACCTTGAAAAATATCAAAAGTTATTGGAGAATAAAAAGCTGTTAGTAACAAAGTTAATGTATTACTTAATACATTGTCTCTAAGAAAAGATGTATGATGAGAATGGATGAGAATGTATTTCCATCCCAACATTATGTGTGATCTCAAAGTATGTAAAAATAAACCTTACTCAAGGCAGAATAGAGCAGTATTCATCATGGCGGCCTGACTGAAATTCAGACTGCCTCTCATTCACATCGATGCTTTCCCACCTTCGAGATTTCCTGGACCTGTGGGAGTTTTTACTCCTGCAGACAACTAGGTGGCATAGTGGATAGACTGTCAGACCTGGAGTCAAGAAGACTCATATTCCTAAGTTTAAACCTAGCCTCAGACAATTACTAGCTATAAAGTCATTTATCGAAGGCAAAATCCCAGAGCCTCCATTTCCTCATCTGTAAAATGAGCTGTAAGAGGAAATGGCAAGCTATACAGTGTCTTTGTCAAGAAAATCCCAAATGGGGTGACAGAGTCAGACACAACTGAAAGAACTGAAAAAAAAAAAAGGAATTTATATCTCTACTCCCTGAATTCCCTCCATCTCCCTCAAATTAACTCTCCACTGGTAAATAGAATATGTCCATCTAGGGGAACAGCTCTGCTGCAAGAAATGATAGCTGCTGGATACAAAAAGGGACAGAAGTTTCCCTCACTCCTCCATCCCCATGAATCTCCTCCATAGACTACAGTTGGGCAGCATCCCCTCAGATTCCTTGAATAGCTCCAGGGCCTAACTACTTAAAACTTTTTAGGGAAATGGTCTGGTTTTTGTTTTGCTTTTTCCCTGTTCATTGATACTGACCCCTTCTGATTCAATCAGAGCAGTGCAGAGACTTTGTAAAGAAATCATACTGTGTTAACTTAAAACTCCTACTTCTGTCATCTTATCTTTGCTTTCTGTGACCATGAACCTTTTGGGAGGTGGAGTACTGAATACTCCCTCTTATCTATTGTGATACCTATTCTAATATCATGTGAGTTTGGATGTTACTCTCATGATTAAACCTCAGTGAGGTTTAATCTGAGACCTATAGAACTTAAAGAGAAAAATCTGCATTCATAGACAGTCAAAGTGTAGCTCCTTGACACCATGATAGTTAGCCAAGCTGATTTCTCGGTTACTTCAAAATATGGCACACATGTGATTTTTACAACACTCACAGTCCTGTCCAAAGTTCCAATTCCAGATTTTGTCCTCTTTTGATATTCTGAATGCCTTCAGCACTCAGAGAGATATTCATCTGCCCTGTGGAGAACCTCACCTTGCTGAGCTTCTGCCAGCCTGGTTTCCTGGGATCCTCAATCATTCAGGTCTAAGCAGGAAATTCACTGAAGCACCTGATGGTATAATATCTACTTTTGCAGGAAAAAAACGTATCAAATCACCACAATTCGCTTAGAGTGGAGGAACTACATAGTGGAGTCACCATTACTTCCCTACCCACAACAAAAATCCATGTGAGGAGATCCAGGATTTCATTGACCTTCACCACAGTGACAAAGAAAAGGTAAGTATGGAGTGCTATTGAAGTCTAGTGGAGGGAAAGCAAAGAGAGAGGGAGCAGAAGTTAATTGTGGAGATAAAGCAGGGCTGCAAAGAATGCAGAGCAAGTCTGATGTGGCCTGGTTCCCCTCAACCCCTCAATTCATGGGGTTTTGAAGAAAATCAAATAAGATATTGGTAGAGTGGAGGTGTTGATGCCCTTCCAATCCCTTGTCCATTTTCTTAATCAAAAGACACTTTTCATAGGTAAGAAAGTGGGAGTCTGGAAATTTTCTTTTGAAGAAAATGGCTTTGAGGAAGTGCCTAGATTTCAGTGGAAAGAGAGAAGAGTCAATACAGGTCATATGTCATGGCAACCATCAGCTTCTCTTCTATGTCTCTGTGAGCTGACTTTGTGATTGAGAATTAAGGAATTCATCTCAAGTTCAGCACAGGAGAGTCATGAGCAGTCCTGATTTAGAAATTTCTTTTTTTGTCACTTTTATATCCTAGCCCACTGCAGAAAGTAGATACTCCATCATAATTTCTCAAATGTTTGGCCATCTTTTCTAGGTTTTATGTCTGAAGCTCAGAGGCAGATAGTGAGTTTCCTAAGTTCTGCTTCACTCTAATGCATCAACATTCTCTTCTTCCTGCAGCTGGCTATGGAGGACTCAGGTAGGAATGTTTTCTCTATTTTTCTTTTCTTCCTTCTTCTTAGGGGTGAAGTTTTTTAGTTTAGTCCCTTTCGGTGCAAAGATCAACAAAACTGGACAACAGATCTTCATAGGGTTGGAGGAGGTAGGATGATGAAAAGGAAGGGAAGAGAGAGATGACAGCTTTCTGCCTTTCAACAAGCCCTAACGTGCAAGATTATTCACACAAATTGATCTACACCACTATTCTCAGTCTCTCTAGAGTGCAAAAGATATTACAAACATAACCATCTACTATGAAAGACAAATAATCTTGGCTTACTGGGCAAGTTGTTGAAACTAAATTCCTTTTGTAACCTATAACTTTTCTCATAGAGAAGACCACTTCAAATGATAGTTGTCTTTTCCCAATCATGAGTAACCAGGGGTACCCTGAGGGAGGGAGAAGAGCTATGACCTTTCATGAGTTTCTTGCACATATATCTTCCTTTATACCTTGTCCAGCACTTTTTTTCTATTTGACTGCCTACCTCTGACTCTTTCTCTCTCTCTTAGCTCTCTTCTTCCACCCTCCTTCCACAATCCCTTTTAAAAATCTATAAAGTATAGGAGGCAAGGTCAAAATGGAACAGTCAGAGGTAGAAACTTTCCTTCAACTCCCCCAGAACCTCTTCCCAAATGACCAAGTAAGTCCAAAGACCCAAATTATGAGTGGGAAAGCCAAGAGAAAAATCACAGTGAGCTATATTTTCCCAACCCTGTGGAGATTAGGAAGACAGACATTTACAGACATTGCCATGGGTACTAGTAAGGAGCTCAGTGTAGCAGAAGAGGAGGCACTGAACCATAGCAACAGCAGCAAAAGCAATGAGCAAGCCAGTGCCTGAAAAAAGTAAGGTGACAACAAATGGAAAGAAAAACATCCCAGGACACCCTTGTATTAGTACTGGGAGCTCAAAGGTTGCTATATGATTGCTCTGTCACCCATTATCTAGTCCTGGATCACAGTTCCAGGGTAGAGAAGAATGGCCATGGTCATGAGGGAGCAGGAGCACTACCTACATAAGAAGCGGAAGCAAAGTGTAGACCAGGATAGCAGGAAAAAGTTCTCTTCCCAAATCACACCTCATCAGAAGTACCCAGACTTACAGATCCCCAGGC
The DNA here is from genome assembly GCF_016433145.1 of Gracilinanus agilis. Taxonomy (NCBI): domain Eukaryota; kingdom Metazoa; phylum Chordata; class Mammalia; order Didelphimorphia; family Didelphidae; genus Gracilinanus; species Gracilinanus agilis. The sequence goes on along the minus strand of NC_058133.1, from coordinate 257,877,339 downwards.
AGAGGTGTAAAAACAACAGAAGGACATAAAACACAAAATCTCAAACCAGTCATCACCCCAGTGGTATGTGAAATATAATTCTAAAATAAAGAAACAATTACAACAAGTAGATTGGGGGTGTTATCAAGAAGTAAAAATAAGGTCATCTGTGTGGGTCAAAAGAATGCAATTTGGGTATGAGGAAGGGTAAAGGGATTTGGAAGATTATAAGGTGATTGGAGGAGGAATGAAGGTATGGGAAGGTATTTAGGAGATAAAGGAAATGGGGTGTGTAGGAGAGGGCAGTTCAAACAGGTTTATTCCCCGAGGCTTGAGACAGAGGATACAGGGAGGAAATTAGGGCCAGTAAGAAACGTTTAGGTTTGGCTGGAGAGGTCTTCTTGTAAGTTTCTCCAGTCTCTTGAGGGAGGAATCGAGAGGGCCCCTCCCTGGCAGTCAAACTGATAGCTGGAGGAAGTCTCCGGGAGGTACTTCCTGCCAAGATGGATGCCCCCAATTCTTTCAATAAATAAAAGAAAAAATGATTCTTTCCCCTTGAGCCCTTGTCTTAATTTTCGACACAATGATTCACCAGAGGGTTTGAATAGGTAACAAGAGGATTTATTAATACCAGGGTCAGTCAGAAAGGGAGGGGGTTCAGGGTTTTCTAACTGCTGCTAGGGAGAGGATGATGGTGGGGGATGGGTCGCGAGAGGTTTAGACTGAGAGAGCCGGGCTCTCCCAATCAGGAAGATTTGACTGCCTTTTAAGTAAAGTCTTTATCAAATCTAGGGGTAACTTATTTGAGGATACTCTACAGGCCTATAGAAACTAAACCCACAATGTCTAAACACAAAGCCCTCCCTTCCAACCAGAACCCAAAGGAAAATCAGGGAAGGGGAGGGACAGAGATGGGAGATCAGGGAGAGGTCCAAAGAAATGAGATAGGTCCAAATTTCCCCAAAACAAAATAAGCACAGGCCAAGGCCGAAGCAATTAGGCCAAAGCCGAAAGGCCAAAGCTAAAGCCTCCAGCCACAGCGAAAGCCAGAAGGCAAAAGCCCCGTCAGTTGGAATTTCACCTCTATTTATAGCTTTAAGTCCTAACTGACTTTCTCAAGATTCTAAGATGTTTAACTGACTTTTTTGTGACCGTTAGAAATTACAGAAGCAAAAAGTTTGTTAGCCACCTTGCATTACAGGGGTTGGGGGAAGGAGAGAGACAAAAAAGGGGAGATGGTGAGTCTACGAGAAACAGATATCAAACTTTACTACAAAACTATAATCAGCAAAATAATTTGGTATTTTACAAGAAATAGAGTGGTTAATCAATGGCACAGATTGGGTACACAAAATATAAAAGCAAATAAGGACAGGAAACTAATGAACCCAGAGATCCCAGGTTTTAGGATAAGAATTTACTATTTAACAAAAACTGTTGGGAAAAATGAAAAGTGGTCTGGTAGAAACAAGTACTGATCAGCATCTTGCAGAAGACAGGCTCAAAAATGTAAATGATTTAGATAAAAAGAGGAATTTGTAAAGCTAATTAGTGGTACTTGGAAGAAATTGCCCATCAGTTCAATGGACATAAGGAAAGATTCCATAGCCAAATAAGAGATAGAAAGGCTCATGGGAGGCATGATTTCATAAAATTAAGAAAATTTTACACAACTAAAGCCAGTGCTGCCAAAATTAAAAGAAAGGCACAAATATGGGACATGGAGTAGGAGGGGGAGAATTTTGAAGCAAATTTCTCTGAAAAGGGGCCCAAATCTCAAAAAGAGAGAGAACTGAACCCAATTAATGAGAATCAGAGTCATTTTCCAATTGAAAAGTAGTCAAAGAATATGAACAGGCAGTTTTCAGTGGAAAAATTCAAAGCAATCAAGAGTCGAATGAAAAATGCATTAACTCACATTAATAATTAGAGAAATACAAATTAAAATAAATCTGAGAAACTATCGTACATCCATAAGGCTAAGATGATGAAAAAGAAAATGACAAATCCTAGAGGGGATGTTGACAAATAAATACATTTATGTCCTGCCGGTAAAACTATGGACTAGACAAATAATTCTGCAGAGCAATTTAGAATTATGCCCAAAAGATGATGACCCTGTAAATAACCTCTGTGCCAACAAGACCAGTAGTAGATCTGTACCCCAGAGAGATCAAAGAAAAAAGAAAAAGGACACATCCATACAAAAATATTTAAAGCAACTCTTTTTGTGGTTACAAGGAATTGGAGGCTGAGGAGATGCCATTGATTGGGAAATGAATGAACAAGTTATGATATATGAATGTGATCAAATGCTATTCTACTATATGAAAATATGAAGGAGAAATACTAGGGAACCCTTGCATGACCTGATACAAAGTGAGCAGAATCAGGAGAACAATTTACACTGTAAATTATATATTACATATAAATTTTGTATATGTAGTAACTATAATCGATGGTGGGAAACTTAATGTCTAATCAATAGTGATCCACCATGACTTCATAGAACGCATGATAAAAAATAATATCCACATCCAGAAAGAGAATCTAGATCATAATATAACCTTTTCCTATCTTTATTTCCGTCCTATTTCTTTTTTACTTTGGGGGGAAGAGGTGGGAAGTAAGGGGAGGAGAAAAGGGAGAGCTTGGCTAATGTGGAAATATGTTTTATATGACATCATGGGATTAATGAGTTTTGCAATTCCTAAAACTTGAGAATTTGGAACTGAAAAGAAAAATATATCTTTTTAAATGAGATAGTATTGTGAGTAAATGTTCTTATTTGTCCATTTTCTCCTTTGATTCATGGTTCAAGTTGAAAGCTCTCTGAAATTTTTAACCCAAATGAAGACTTAAATTAAAGTAGAACAGATTAATTTTGATCATTTTTCTACCCAGGTGTGTCTCAGAGACCTGATCCCTTCTTCCTTGGACTGAGTATACTCACTCTTATCATCTCCATCATTCAAAGCATTTGCTTAATCTACATAATATGTCATATTCAGAAAAGCTGTATAAAAAAGCAAGATGGCAAAGAGGAACAGTCTCAAGATGAAGAAGTAGAACCTTTAAATGAAACAGAAAATGAAGATCCAGGTAAAGTAGAAAAGAGAGCAAAACTGTGAGATTTGCATTCACTTCTTCTATTAAATTAAGGACTGGACTTGAGGGAAGGGGACCCAAGATGGAATCAGAGCTCCCTGTCCCCCAGGATGATAGATTTGCAAGCCCCAGAACATAGTCTCAATGATTCTAAATTAAGGAAAATTTCCTAGAAATCACTGTGTTGAGGGCACATCTTCATTTGGATAATCCAGGATCTCTATGCCAAGGATTTAGATGATTTCTTTCTCTTTCAGATATCAGACACAAAGAAGAGCTGGGTAAGTTTTCCTCACTCTAGCCAAAGGTTGGATCCTTCTGTAATCACCTTTAGTTTCACCTCCTGCTCTTGCCTTTCAGAGAGAAGGAAGGATCTCTTCAAAGAAAGTGAGTAATACTCAGATCCTTTCCTCAGTTAAAATGTAAGGTCCTTGAGAGACTCTATTTTTTACATGACTGTAATTTTTTCCTCTTGTTTTTATATTCTCAGCACTTAGCACAGTGCCTGGCATATCATAAGCACTTAATAAACTCTCTCCTCAACCCTCCTAGTTGTCTTGGCACCAAGTCTCTTCTGAAAAAGAAAAAGTCATGTGACACTCTTCAATGGACCCCTCTACCTATAATTTAACCTTATCCTCTAATACTAAACTTCTGTAGTATGAAATATAAGACTGATGAAGGGAGGGAAGGTTTATAGATACTGTCTTCATAGCTCTGTTCTCTTTCAGACTGGAGGATGGTCAATATATATCCTGGTAAGTAACTCTCTTATTTCCTGGGGCTCCTAGACTGCCTATGAAGAGAGATTTCAGACTTTTTCCCCCAAGAGGATCCACATATGGCACACAGACCCTTATCCCACAGACAACCTTGGGGAAGTAAAGGATGAAATGAAGAGGGTCTCATGTCCTTATCCATCTTTCCTCATTCATTCTAGTGCTTTCCCCCCTTCCCAGGAAAGGTGTGAGACTTTCCCCCCCTTTAACAGAATATTCTATACCCTGTCTCACATGTGTATCTTTATGTTCTCCCATTCAGACTGGAGGAAGGAGCTTTTTCAACCATGTAAGTAACACTGATTTTGTCTCTAGGACTTGTACTCTATCTGTGTCAATAAAGCCGTTCCAGATAGAAAAGATTCCATCTGATCTTTAGAAATATGATCTTTCTAGGGAACAGTGAATGTTCTGCTGTTTATGTATTTCAAAGCCGTCACCTTCATTACCAAGAATTTTTACTGAAATATAGCTTGATCTTTCTTGTTGTAAAATTAGGTCAGTTTCCTCAGTTTCAATACTCAGTTTGGATGTGTAAACCCAGGCTTCTATTTCCTTTTGTTTTGTTACTGATGATAAGTTACTTAGTCATGTCTGGCTCTTGCAAACCTGTTTTTTTATGTAATTTTCATGACAAAGATAATGAAATTCATTGTCATTTTTTCCTCCAAGGTCCTCATTTTACAACTGAAGAAACTGAGGCCAAAAAAAGAATTAAGTGACTTTCCCAGGGTCACATAGCTAGTTTGAGAATGGATTTTAACTCAGGTCCTATTAACTTCAAGCCCAATATTTGATCCACTGTACCACTTAAGGCTCCTTCTGTGTATGAGGCCTCTAAATATTAACACTGTGAAGAGCTTCCCCAGTCTTCTTTGGCCTACATAATCTCATTTCTTTAAACTTTTCTTCAAAGTTCTTACTGCCTACTAATTACATTTTATGGCATTTCTCTTCTTCATCAGGTCAAATCTTGTTTCTTTCCTTTCCACAAATAATCTGCTCCTCCTGAAAATGGACTAAAGTCTCTAGCTTCCACCTTCCCTTCTATTACCAGTTTCCTTAGAGAATGTGACTATGGAAATGAGATTATTTAATCTACATAAAAAAAGAGTAAAGAAGTAGCATGTGGAGGATTAGTAGATATATTCACAAAGAAAAGGATTTAAGTATATAGTCTTATGTTAATTAAGAGAAGCTGTTATTGGAAAGCAGGAAGGACTTCTTGACTGAGAAGGAAGAAAACACTAAAATGAATGAGAAAGTCTTATGGTGACTCTATCTCTGGAGTTTCTTTTGCTAGAGATTCAAAAGAATAGATGAGTGTTCTTGCTGTATAGTCCAAACACATTTTTCTCTGAGGGTTAGAAGTTGGATTAATGACCAACCAAAGTCTCCCTAGGAATCTGTTACTGAACATATCATCCTAATTGTGTATTCCAGAAGTATCCACAGAACGAACATAACCTTCTGGTCTTTCCATGCTATGTCTCTAGTTTTCTTAACTCCAACCTCAGTAGTTAAGTTAATGAATCTTACCTATACAGGGATTTTACCCTATCCTGATAAAAAAAAAAAGAATATTATTTTTCTGGGAATTTCTCAACTTAATGTCTTATTTCTTACACTTTTTTTCATGTAAATGTGAAGAATTATGGCAGGAGAGGGTGTTGATAGAGGGACTTGTGTTCATTTTGAGCCAAGAGGAGGCCTTTGCTCTGTAAGAGAAGAGAGAAGGAAGGGAGGAAGGCATTGCCTTATGGAAGTTTCCAGAAATCTTTTGTTTTGCATCAGAGTAGCATGTGAGCAAGTATTTAGGCAGAAAGAAAGGAAATGAAGCAGTTTTCCTAACCAACAGCCACGGAAAGGAGAATAACCTGGTGTTCTCCATGAGAACTACCTAAAACATCTCCCCCTTCCTGATAATCATAAACTTTTTGTGCCTCAGGCAAAACTTAGAAAGTAAGGGCTGGATAACTTTAGGCAATTAATCCTGAGCATTTCCAGAAGTTCAGTTAGGAAAAATGTAGGAAGACCATTTAATTAATTTGTTATTCCAATCCCCTTAATGTCAGCACATATCAGTGATCCCTCCCAGAACCTCTCTTCCTCTAAGGTTTCCCTAATTCCATCTCAACATTGACTCCATGACTCTCTTTATAGTGGAGGTAACTTTGGATCCAGACACAGCCCATCCTGAGCTCATTGTATCTGAGGACAGAAGATGTGTTGTCCGTGGAAAGGGACCCCAGGATCTCGCCAACACTGACAAGAGATTTGACTCCATACATTGTGTGCTGGGCCTGCAGAACATTACTTCACATAGATACTATTGGGAGGTAGAAGTTGGGAACAAGCCTGACTGGGACCTGGGGGTTTGTGGAGATAATGTGAAGAGGAAGGGACATGTGTCAGTGTCTCCTGAGAATAGTTTCTGGGGAATTAGGCTATATAATGATGAATACTGGGCCCTTACCAGCCCCCCAACTTCACTCTCTTTGAAAGAAAAACCCAGAACAATTTGTGTTTTCCTAGATTATGATTTTCGGAATGTGGCATTCTATAATATGACAGACAATTCCCATATCTATACTTTTTCCTCCCTCTCCTTCTTTGGGGCTCTGTGCCCTTTCTTGAGGCTTTGGTCTTCTGATTCAGAACCCCTGATCATGTCCAGAATTAAGAATAGTTTCCTGTCCTCAAATGCTCTTGAGTCAAACATAGCTAGTTTGTAATTTTAATGCGGAACTATTGAACTCTACAAATATTTCTAACCCTATATCCTTTGAAATCCATCTAAGCACTTAATTCCTTCCATTTGAGTTGCTGGAGAAATTTAATTCCATTAGCATAAATGGGTTCAATAACGGTTTTTTTTTTCATTCTCTTATAATGTTTTATTTTTTCCCAATTACATATAAAGTTCATTTTTGTTATTCATTTTCTAACATTTTGAATTCCAAATTCTTTCTTTCTCTCTGTCCCCTCTGCTCTCCCTGAGATTGTAAGCAATTTTATATTAATTATACATGAACTATCATACAAAACATATACTTCTGTATTTGTCATGTTGTGGAAAAAGATGCATTTTAAAAAATAAAGGAAATAAAATGAAAATGGTATTCTTCAGTTTGTACTCAGACTCCATCAGTTCTTTCTCTGAAGGTAGATGGTATTTTTCATCATGAGTCCTTTGGAATTGTCCTAGATTATTGTGTTGCTAAGAATAGCTAAGGCCCTTGCTCATCATACAGTATTGCTTTTACTGTGTGATTCTGCCTACTTCACTCTGCATTAGTCCGTGTAAGTCTTTCTAGGTTTTTCTGAAACCCATTTCTTACATCATCATTTCTTATATTGTAATAGTATTTCATTACAATTACATATCAAAACTTGTTGTCATTGCCCAATTGATAGGCATTTCCCGTTTTCAGTTCTTTCCTACCAAAAAAAAAAAAAAGCTGCTATAAATGTTGTTGTATAAATAGATCATTTTCTCTTTTTTTTTTATCACTTTGGGATACAAACCTAGTAATGGTATTGTTATATCAAAGAAAGTGTATGCACAATTTTATAGTCCTTTAGGCATAGCATCAAATTGTTCTCCAAAAGGTTTGGATCAGTTCACAACTCCATCAATAGTATTTTCCCACATTCCTTCCAACATTTATCCTTTTCCTTTTCTGTTATATTTGCCAATCTTATAGGTACAAGGAAATTCCTCAGTTTTTGTAGCAATCCAGTGTTAGGGTTCAAATGGGTGGCCACCGGAGGAAAACGGGAGACAATGCGATCAAGCAGGAGAAAGCTTTATTGCCAGTGCACACTGGGGGAACTCAGCAAGAGAATTCCGAGTGATGCATTTAAAAGGGGGAAAATATATATATATATATATGTTTCGAGAGCTAGGGTCTGGCGCCTATATCTTAGGGTTTACTTAACAGTTAGGCAGTGGGAGTAAGGATGTGTCCAGGTGCCACAGGATATAACTCTAAATCTTCAAAGCTGTCTTATCTAGGGAGGAAGGGTGACCCACTGGGCAGAGCATGGGGGTGTAAAACTCCCCTACTCAACAGGATATGCTAATTTATGGATGTTGCAAAACCCCCATGCTCAACAGGATGCTGTTAGGCTGTTAGTTATGAGTTTCAGCTTTTTGGCTATAACACCAGGTATACATTAATTGTGATATTATTTTAATAAGTATTCAAAAAAAACTTAACTCTTATACTGCTAATGATTGATCTCTGTAATCTTGAGTCAAATTGAACCTCGACCTTGCCAAATCCCTAGCCCTTCCCTAAGGCTACACCCCAGAAGAGAGTCAGTTATCTCAGTCTCCTTACTTTTCCTTCAATGATCAATTAACATAGGTATCAAACATCAGTAGATGCCTTAGGCCATATCCGCCCTGGATGGGGATCTTAGCTCTACTATTGTTTCAGGTTCTGGCAGTTTGCATTTTATGATGATTACCTCATAATGTTAATGTATCAGGCCACTGGCTTCTCCCCTTCCCCCCACACTGTTGTAACCCCAATAAAAGGTGACAAGAAATGAGTTGGCAAGAGAGCTCTTGACCATCAGAGCTTACTCGCTGTCTGTCTACCTTGTACCAAAACTTTCTGTGTCTGTATGTCTTTATTCTCGCCTTATATTCTCTCTCCATTAGTCCTTAACCCGTAACCCATTTTCACTCAGTCCTTGGTTCCCCTTTCTGAGTGTCCTACCCACTAGGAATCTTCCTGAAGCTGCTGGATGGCTTCAGTTTTAATTTGCATTTCTCTAATCAAGAGTGATTTGAAATATTCTTTCATGTAATTATAGATAGCTTTTATTTCTCTATTTGAAAACTATCCTTTATCATCTGGGGAATGACTTGTAATCTTGTAGCTTTGAATCAACCCTCTATATATTTGAGAAATGAGAACTTTGTCAAAGACTCTGACTGTAAAAAAATTTTTCCCAATTTTCTTTTTTCCTTCTAATCTTGGCTGTATTGGTTTTGTTTGTGCAAAACTTTTTTACCTTAATCTAATCATTATTATCCATTTTATCTCTTATAATGGTCTCTGTCTCTTGTTTGGAAATAAATTCTTCCTTTATGCATAGGTCTGACAGGTAAACTATTCCGTTCTCTCCTTATTTGCTTGTCTTAACATGTTCTATGTCTAAATAATGCATTCATTTATTTACCTTATTCACCTTATTGTGGTACAGGGTGTAAGGTGTTGTTCTGTACCTAGTTTCTGCCATACTATTTTCTAGTTTTCCTAGTGTTTTTTGTGAAATAGTGAGTTCTTAACCCCAAAACTTGGATTTTGGGGATTTATCAAACACTAGATTATCATGTTCATCTTCTTCTATGTACTACGTACACAATCTCTTCCATTGATTCATCACTCTATTTTTCACTCGCTACCAGATGGTTTTGATGTTTACCACTTTATAGTTCAATTTGAGAACTGGAACAGCTAGGCTATCTTCCCATTTTTTTCAATAATTCCTTGCTTTGCTTGATCTTTTGTTCTTCCAGATGAATTCTGCTATTAATTTTTTAGCTCTATAAAATAATTTTTATAAGTTTGATTGGTATAACACTGAATAAGTAAATTAATTTAGGTCAAATTGTCATTTTAATTATTTTGGCTCAACCTACTCATGAGCAATTCAGATTTTCCAATTGTTTAGAGTTAGACCTTTTTTATCCAATTGTTTAGCACTATAGTTCCGGAAGTCTATTGAAAGGTAGGAGCCCCTCCCTTCCAAGTATTTTGTATTGTCATATTTTAAATGGAATTTCTCTATCTCTTCCTACTGGACATTGTTGGTAATATATGGAAATACTGATAGTCTGTGTTTTTTATTTTATATTCTGCAACTTTGCTAAAGTTTGTTCATTATTTCAATTAGTTTTTTTAGTTTATTCTCTAGGGTTTTTTAAAGATACTATCATATTATCTGCAAAAAGTGATATTTTTGTTTGCTTTTTGCCTATTCTAATAACTTTTTTCTTCTCTTATTGTTACTGCTAGCATTTTTAATATAATATTGAATAATCCTGGTGATTATGTACCTCCTTGCTTCAACCCTCATCTTAATGGGAAAGCATCTAGTTTTATAGATCTAGTGTTGGGATTTAAAAATCAGTCTGGCAGTCTACTGAACTATTTCTGGCCTGGACAAGCTACCCCCAGCCCCCAAGGTTTCCCAGCAGTCTTCCTTATCTCCCCCTATCATAAACCTAAAACTGAAGCTATCTTATCTGATAAATATTAACCTTCTTGAGGAATGTTTGTCTATGTTTGCCTGCTTAACAATATTTGCTTACTTAATGTATGTTTGCCAAATGCTTCCAGACCCCTGGCCCTGAAACCCCCCTCCCCAGATGCTTCCTGACCACCTGTCCCTGACACTACCTTGATAATTATGTATGTACCAACCCCCTTCCCCAAACATTTCTATATAAACTCTTGGCTGAGAATTCCAAGGGGTCATTCAGGCACTCCTCTCTGCCTAGCGACCCTAGCTATTATTGCTAGTAAAGAATGAGCCTCTTCTTGCATATTGCATTGTCAGTGTGATTCTTCCTTCGGCCATGAACCTGGGTTAGGTATTAAAATTTGAGTACAACACTAGCACTACAGATAATGCTTAATGATAGTTTTAGATAAATATTATTTTAAAGAAAGATCCATTTATTGCTATATTCCCTAGTGTTTTTAATAGGAATGAGTAATGTATTTTGTCAAAAAACTCTGCATCTATTAAGATAATCATGAGGTTTCTGTTGACTTTGTTATTGATATGATTAATGATGCTTATCAAATTGCCTAGTATTAAGCTAGCCCTGCATTCCTCGTTTGAATCCCATCTGGTCTTACAATATGATCCTTGTAACATATTACTGTAACCTCTTTCATATTTCTTATAATTTTTGCTTCAATATTAATTAGGGGTATTGATCTATAGTTTTCTTTCTCTGTTTTCACCCTTCCCGGTTTAGTTATGAGCCCCATACTTGTGTCATAAAAGAAATATTGAAGGAGTCTTTCATTCATTTTTCCAAATAGTTAATATAGTATTAGAATTAATTGCTCCTTAAATGTTTGGTAGCTACTTATCAAGGACATCAGAAAAAGAGGTGAAAAAAATCCATATGTTCCAAAATATTTACAGTAGCTCTCTTTGTAGTGGCAGAAAGAGAGAAGATGAGTGTGGTGTAGTGCTATTGAAGTCTAGTGGAGTGAAAGCAAAGAGAGAGGGAGTGTTAGGGTCCTTTTTTGGGTGAGCCCTAGGAAACAAGACAGAGGATGCAAAATACACAAAGAGTAGAGCTTTATTAAGCTACACACGTACATACACGGGGGAAGAGACAGAAAGGAGTGGTCTCCCCCCCTGAGTAAATTCCCAACACTCTTTATATAGTTCACAGCAAGACTTAGAGCAAAGGTGGTTATCACTCTAAGGGCATGGTCTATATGGGTTGTATACAAGGTATTATCTAGGATGCACACTTCAGCTTGCAAGGGGTCTTATCTAACATACACACACAGCCTGTAGGTTTGGGCAAGGGTCAGTTTGGCCATCCACATTCCACACTTTTTTTTTTTTTTTTTTTGGTCTAGGGGTCAGGGGGAATTGCCTGGTGCTGGCGCTGAAGAACTAGTACCTGTATGGTATTTAGGTGGTTCTTCACAAATCTAACTAGGGCATTTAGGATGCAGGGAAAAGTACAAGAGGTCTGAGAAGAGAGGAGATCAAGGTGGCAAGCCAGGGGGAGGAATGGAATAATTGGGCATACCAAGGGCTGGCCTTTTCTCTCTCGCTCTTCTGGGCTTCCAGGCCCTCTCGGAAGCTTGCTTAGAGAGTCCCTGATAAGCCCAGAATGATTAGCATAGAAGCTGCACTCTTCAACCAGGACCACACAGAGGCCTCCTTCCTTAAGGAAGAGGACATCCAGGCCTCATCAGTTTTGAAGGGCTACCTCGGAGAGGGAGGCGAGGGACTTGTCAAGAAGGGCAATAGAGGATTCCAGCCTGGCTAGGTCCCGGTTGACTGCCTGGCGGAGCTGGTGGAACCCGTGAGCCTGTGCTATGAGGGAGGCAATGCCCGCCCCTGAAGGCCCTAGGAGGGTGGCTAGGGTGAGGGTAAGGGTAACAGGTTCCTAGACGATATGCAGTCCCATGTTTGGGGGAGGTCCTGATCAGTATAATAAAGAACCGATCCCTTGGATATGTTAGCCAAGGGTTTTTATAAGATTTCTGGACAAAGGGGTCGGGAAGCATCTGGCAGTCAGTCAGAGGGGGCATCAGGGACAGGGAATCAGGAAGCATCTGACAGCCATCCATCAAGGGGGAAAAAGGAGGGTGTTAGGGTCAGGGGTCAGAAAGCCTCTGGTATTTTAGGCCTGTCAGGGGAAGATGAGAAAGACTGTACTGGGTTAAGAATAGGGGAAAGGTACATAGTGGAAGCAAAGGGATTTTCCTGAAACTTTTTCACTATGGGGGTACAATGTTCTATGCTGTCTCTGGGGTACAATGTCCCACAAGGTCCCATGCCGTCTCCCCTCCCCTCCTCCAAATGTCTAAGGGAAGAGGGTGGATGGTTTCAATCATCTGTAGCTTCTTCAAGCTGAGAAGGGGCGTAGAATCTCTGAGAGGGGGAGCAAGAGGAGGAGCTGTGGGCACAGGGTCTTCAGGGGCACCTCTGCAGCGAATGCCAGGGTCCTGAAGGCTTGGAGACCAGAGACTGTTTCCCCAGACTGACAGACAGGTCACAAGTGGGGAGCATCCATCCCTAAGGCAGAAGGATAGAACCCAGACTGGGGCAAAAACTAGAACACCAGATACAAAAAGGAAATTAGCACAATAGAAACTGATATTAACATTAACATTTGGGTATCTTAGCCAATAGATTTTATCCCCCAAAATTATTCTCTGACAGGAATTGAACCTTTTAGGAAATTCGATCCCTAAGTTGTTTGCAGAATTGGCATGTGATGTTTTTGTTAAAAAATATCCTTTTGCAAGGCTCCCATTGATATGGCATCTATAACTACTTGAATAATAATATTTTACAGATAAATTCTTTATCCCAGATCCTGGAGGAAATCCAGAAAGCCCTGGGTTATTTCCATGCTTCAGACCCAAACTTCAGTTGTGGTAAGTTAAGGCTGCAAGCTATAAGTCATCTATCACTAAACTTCATCTACTTCTCAAAGTGTGTTCCCTAACAATTTGATAATTTTCAATTATTAACCTAATAGGTTGTTTGGGGAGATGGAAACATTAATTTTACAGTTTGCATTAAGTGCTGATTATGGGAACTTGCTCCAAAAGAGAAGGCAGATAGAAAAGCATTTCCTCTCGTCCCAAGGGACACATAGTGAGGGGCTCCATGTGTAGGCCAAAGCTGACACTGGCTCATGCCATCCTTGTGTCACTCAAGCATTAGTAGCCTAGATGGTCAGAAGAGGTCCAGTCCAGGTTGAGCCCTAGAATTGCCTCTCTAACCATCACAGAACATTCTCTGTCTTTTGCAATATGTCATCATTGGATCTCAGAAGCCTTCTCCTTCCTTAAGGACAAATCTTTCCCATTACAGCTCAGAGAAATTCTGCTAAGCAGCAGTCTGAAAACAATTTCCATACCCTCAAACAAGCCTTTCACATCCCTACCAGGCTGATCAATCAGTTATTCTTACATACTTTGGCAATAACTAACATATCAAACTCCAGTCATAAAACCTGAATTAAGGAACAGGAGTGCTGGATTGAGTAGCTCCACAGTAAATATAAATCAGGGCTGTATCGTCTCCTGTACCTGGGCCATCTGAAAGACTAAGACAAGCCAGACAGGAATCTCTTCAATGTAACTTCCAAGAGAAATTCCAGAATCATTTGTGACTTTTCCCAATACCATATACACTAATTTTAGAAATTATCCCCAAGGTCAAGGATCCAATTATAAGAGTAGAACATCTATTTATTGTCTTTCACCTCCATATCTGTTCTCTTCCATCTCTCCTCCTCTCTTTCTCTTCCCCTCAAACCCTCTGCTTAAAAGGCAGAACACAACTTCCATTTACCTGTCACAAATCTGCATACTCAGGACATTTAATACCTCTTCACTTTCTTTAGCTCTCTGTTACCACCACAAAAATAAACCTACCATTTGGTATCCCTTCAAATGTTAATCAATAACTCCCAAGAATTGAGACACGATACCTTTAGCATAGTGCTCATTATAAGATTCAGTTCATAATACAAATTGGTAAACTGAGGTAACCACTAAGTATTGAACAAAACCGATGGTACAGTCAGGTTTACAATAAGCTTTTGCTTACATTCAAACAATACTTAAAGCACATGTTTTAGCAACAATTTACATAAAAGTCACATTTAGAGGAATATCATAAAGCATGTAGTATTTCCAATTACAAGATTTGAAATCTTTTAAGCACTATAAACCTTAAAGCAAGCCTTTTGACAAGCAGGCTGCTTATAATACAACCCCAAAAAACATTTTTGATCAATTTAAACACTTAACCCTATTATTTTTTTTTAAACCTCTTATGATGGAAAGATAAATAAGGAGGAAAACAATCTTCTTGAGACTAACCTGGGCATTGTGCAGAGATGGCAGGGATCCTGCACCCCTTAATTCAGGCAAGCTGTGAATAAGGAACCTCCCCTTAACTCAGACAGGCTGTGAACAGGGAAACTCCCTTTCCCCTGTAACAAAAGAGATACAACTCTGGCCACAACTTGATAGCCTAAGCCCAGAGGATCTCAGACTGACCCCTCACTCACTAAATGCCTGAGTGCAAGGAGTCATGTCCACACTCTTTGAAAAAGATACTTTTAAGCTAAGATTGGAGTTCTCTCATCCCTGAGAAGGGCCTCCTTCCCGAACCCAGGGGTTCACCATTTGCACCCTTATAACAACTGTACTGCCAAAAAAGCAAAAAACTATTTTACAAGATATCCATGACTTTTCTATCAACTTTTACTTGCTTGAACATCTCCTTAAACCCTCTGAAGTATACAATTAAAATATACTCATCTTTAAACTCTTTAAGATCTTACTTATGTACTGTGCTGCTATATCAGTTCCTAAATATTAAAGTGGAACAATTAAAAGTATTTCTCTCAGGGGCAGCTGGGTAGCTCAGTGGATTGAGAGTCAGGCCTAGAGACGGGAGGTCCTAGGTTCAAATCCGGCCTCAGACACTTCCCAGCTGTGTGACCCTGGGCAAGTCACTTGACCCCCATTGCCTACCCTTACCACTCTTCCACCTATCAGTCAATACACAGAAGTTAAGGGTTTAAAATACAAAAAAAAAAAAAAAAAAAAAAAAAGTATTTCTCTCTTTTCCTTCCTGTTTGCAAGGAAGAGTTAAATAGCTTGATTTAGGTTTTTATGACTTAACAACCTTGTCTCTTATCTCTCTTTACCAAGTGAGATCACTTGCAATTTAAAATTTAGCAAGTACCAAAATCTTCATAATAAATTATTCTCTATAAATTTTAGTTTGAACTCCACAACTTCTAAACAACTTCAAGTCCTTTAGTAATCTTTCAGTATATAAACAACTGAATTTCAAAGTATTTGCTCTTATTCCTTTTAAACCTCTGTTTAAAACAGGATAGAACCTCCAGTTTAGCTTCCTTTACCTCAAAGTATCGCTTACATAACTGATTGAATTCCATCAATATTATTCCGATTTACCATTTGTTCTAGAATTCACACCTATTATTTCTTTATCAATTACTCTTATTTCCTCTGGCTTCTCCTCCTTTACCATTATTGTAAAAAGAGGAAAGGTACTATATTTAATTGCATGTAATCCTATTAGCTTCCTGGGCTGGTCAAATTTTCTCTTGTCAATTTCATACAGTTTGCACATCATACAACCTTAACCTATTCAGGTAGAAAAACTTAATTCTCTTTATAGTCTAAATGCATACATATTTTGTATTCCTTCATCAGTACTTTCTAGCAATTTGAGTCTGAATACATGTTAATCTCTAGATCGAAAATTCCTTCTTATATATTGTATGCATTTAAAAAACAAAAAACAAAAACCCTTACCTTCCCTTTTGGAGTCATTATTGGCTCACAGGCAGAAGAGTGGTAAGGGTAGGCAATGGGGGTCAAGTGACTTGCCCAGGGTCACACAGCTGGGAAGTGTCTGAGGCTGGATTTGAACCTAGGACCTTTGGTCTCTAGGCCTGGCTCTCAATCCACTGAGCCACCCAGCTGTCCCCTGTACACATTTTTTTTAAAAACAATTCATACAACTCTTAGTCAAAACAACACTATTTAGAAATTCCATCTTTTGCAAAATACCCAATTCTTAGTACCTGTATTATTAAATCCCATGTACAGATTAACCATTTTAAAAAACTCCTTGTGTGTCATATGATTACTTGTTGTTAGTTCTGGCAGCATATACATTAAAAGAACATCTCATTTTGAAAAATCCCAAGTTTAAATTCTAGAATAAGTTCTCAATAATAACATTACAACTTTATCTGAATAACTTTTACATTTACAAAGTAAAAACCAAGGCTTAACAAACTTCTAACCATGATTTTTTTGTGTTCAATAAATATTTCACATTTGACTGACAACAGTTACCACAAAAATAAAATTACATGGTACCATATCAACATTATTAGCCATCCCCAACCATTAAAGTCAAATCTTAAGTGAAAATGCTTCCAATTGTGGAGTAAAATCTTCCTTTTCTGCTCTGAATCTTTCTCTTTTTCACTCCTTTGGGGGCCCATCCAAAGGGAGAAAGAGGAAAAATCATTGAACAGATATTTGCTCTTGTCCTCTGCTGAGGATTTCTGACTGTGGGAAGTTCAATCTTTCAACTCCCCCTTTCTTGTAATGTCCAATTTAAGAATACATAGAGACAAGACTGTGACAAAGACAACAATAAACAAAAACATACAACCTTATGACAAGCATGCTTTAAAAGGAAAAAATCCGTTCTTTAGGATCCATGGTTAAAAAAGAAATGTTTGCTGTGAGAAAGCTCATTAAAACAGTTGCAGCACACTGTCCCCTTCAACTGAGGGTACTCAGGTACAGCAATCAGCCATCTGATTGGCTGAACTGACTTCCTTGTCCCCTAACTCTCCTGAGAAAGGGGGATTTTGATGTTTCCAATTATATAAATCAGAGGAGGTGAACGGCCAGTATTGATGAACCATTAGCCCACTGGGGACCATGGGTCCCACGGTCCGGACAGGGAGGGCCACTGTGGAGGAAGGTAACTGGCTCATTTCAGGAGCAAGAGGGCTGCGGCCCCTTGTCTGATGGGCTGGGGGGAGGTGAAGATAAAACAGGGGAAACTGCCTGGGCAGGAAGTGCTGCCTGGGCTTCCCCTGGTGGGGGAGGGTATATGGGAGCTGGGGGGTTGTAAGGGGGAGATAAGGGAAGGTCCAGCAAAGATTCCTCCAGGGCTGGGAGGACTGGTGGTGCTGAGGGGTTGGGCTGTCCCTTGCTTTCAGATGCTGCTTCACAGGCTGCTTTGTCTAGGGCAAGGGCGAGGACTCAAGCTGAGTTGGTGTAAGGCTTGAGCCAGCGGGGAGGGAGAGAAGAATAACAGAGGAAAGAAAGATAAGAGACCACGTAGTGTCAAAAAAAATTCTGTGGGGAGCAATATAGGGAGCCATGCCTCTATATGATTTTTTGGGGTCCTGAGCGGCGTGGTGGCATAGGATGGTTAAAGCAGGAGAAAGAAAATGAGAACAACTAGACTAGTGGTTAGCCCATGCTGTTCCGAATTCTGTGGGCATGGAAGTTTATTATATACTCATTTCAAAAAAAGAAGTCACAGTTGGGAAGGGGCAATAATCCCGCATATTCCATTGAAGTCTAAAGAATACAGATGCAAAGACAAATGGTCAAATTCCAAACCCCAATGCTGCAGCAGGAGATAATTCCGGGAGAGGAAATATCCCAGGGAGATGCTCACCAGTCAAATCCTAAAGGAGCCAGTTCTAATCTGAATATGCACTCTTATCTAATTAACATTTGTTAGGAAAGGAATCATTAACTCAGTAGATGCTGGTCTGCCACTTCAAAGCTCTCCAATAAGAATTCTAAGAAAGGTGGGGATCAAAGACTGAGTCAAAAGAGGAGCCTCAGATTTTTATCTTAGATGGCCCATTCTGTCTGTCCTGACATGCAGTGCAGAAAAATCATACACACAGTTTTACTTGTCGATGATTTTGTAATGGGATCCAGATAAAATATCTGTTACAGACTCTGTTTCTCTAAATAACTCCTAATAGCCTTCTTGAAGGGATCAAGTTGATTTTGGATTAACCTACCTGCTGGTACCAGAGCCTTTTGGGGCTCAGGTGACCAGGACCAAACACAAAGACTGCCTCAGCCTGGATTGGTCACGTAGGGAATCCAGATAACAGGCCATAAATTTGATCCTATTTCTCCAAAAGCTTTAATACATAGAATGGCTTCCCACAGAGCAACCTCCAGTTGAGCCTTCTGAAGGGAACGGGGAGCCCCAAAAGGCCAGGGCCAGCCAGGCCAGAGGTCCCTCATCCACCCAGGACTGAGTAAGGCATCCCTCAGTCAGCCCTCGGTGTCTAATCTTACAAACCCACAATTTCTCAAGGGAACTCAAACCTCTTTCTACTTCAGCGGTTTCAGCGCTTTTCCGCCCACAGGACTCGAACCTGCGCACCATAAAACTTGAACCTGTAGTCTCAAGAAACTTCCACCCGCAGAAAAACTCCTGCGCACTCCCGGCCAGCAGGTGGGGTAACCCTAAAGGACTCGAACCTTTGTACCCCCAAGACCCTTTGGCCAGGGAGCAAAGGAAGCAACTCGCGACTTACGGGACTCGAACCCGTGACACAGCTAAATTTGGCTGGAACCGAACCTGAGCAGGAAGGGGGGAAGGGGAGGAGGGGAGGGAGAGGAGGGGTAGGGGAAAGGTATAGGCACTCGCTTCCCCGATTTCTCAGCCGTTCTCCTCGCGGAGAAACGGAGACGTGATAATTTCGGGTCTGGACTCAGAAACAGGTCAAGGAAAACAGCCAGCGTCAACCACCCCCTCTCGGGTTAGGTATTCACCTCTTGCCAGTGATGGACCACGGTGCTTGGACATAGGCGGGCCGTATAATCCCCGGCCAGGCGGACGCCCTGCTACCCTTATGCACAGCGTGGGCTGTTTTTCCTTGCCATCAAGGTACCCAGTCACTCAGCAGACACACATCCAGTCACACAGGCAATCCTCACCTCCAGATACCGGTTCCGGGATTTCAGCCAATCGAGTTCCCAGGCTCACTCAGGGTGGCTTCCACTCTCCGTCTGCTGTTCCTAGGGCATATTCCCAAGAGGACGAGCCCCCATATGTTAGGGTCCTTTTTTGGGTGAGCCCAAGGAAACAAGACAGACAATGCAAAACACACAGAGAGTAGAGCTTTATTAAACTACACACGTACATACGCGGGGGAAGAGACCGAAAGGAGTGGTCTCCCCCCCTGAGTAAATTCCCAACACTCTTTATATAGTTCACAGCAAGACTTAGAGCAAAGGTGGTTATCACTCTAAGGGCATGGTCTATAGGCTCTCTCAGGGGCCCGTTCGGTGGGTTGTATACAAAGTCTTATCTAGGATACACACTTCAGCTTGCAAGGGGTCTTATCTAACATACACACACAGCCTGTAGGTTTGGGCAAGGGTCAGTTTGGCCATCCACAGGAGAAGAAGGCAATTGTGGAGATAAAGCAGGGCTGCAAAGAATGCAGAGCAAGTCTGATTTGGCCGGGTTCCCCTCAACCTGGATACATTTGAGGAAAATCAAATAAGATATTGGTAGTGTGGAGGTGTTGATGCCCTTCTTCCAGCCCCTTGTCCATTTCCTCCACTCAGTTTCTCACTACCTTAACCAAAAGATTCTTTTCTTAGGTAAAAAAGTGGGAGTCTGGAAATTTTCTTCTGTAGAAAATGGCTTTGAGGAAGAGCCTGGAATTCAGAGCAAAGGGAGAAAAGTCAATAAATATCATATGCCATGCCAACTATCTACTTTTCATCTGTGTCTCTAGGGGAGAGACTGCCATTGTAATTGAAAGTCAAAGGATTCTTCCCTCTTTAAGCATAGCATGGGAGAGTCATGATCAGTCCCAATTTACAGTATATACAGATAATGCAATATAATTTTAAATTATAATTTATAATATAATATGGTATATTCTTGTACCATAGCCTAAGCAAACAGTAGACACACCAGCATTATTTGTTGAATGTTTGGCTATCATTCTTGGATTTTATGTTTGAAATTTAGAGGCAGGTGGTGAGTTTCCTAAGCTCTGATCCACTCAACATTCTCTTCTTCCTGCAACTGTGAGAGTCTCAGGGAAGAATATTTGCTCTTTCTTTCTTTTGTTCTTTCCTCTTATAACTGAAACTATTCAGCTTAGTCATGAGTGAATCAAAGTACATGGTGCAAAGAATAACAAAATTGCACAGCAAAGAATCATTCTCTTTGAAGTGGAGGTTGAGAAGCCAAATCAGGAAGAGGAAAGGAAAAGAGTTCAAAGCTCTCTCCCATTCAATAAACCCTAAGCAGGATTATTCATACAAATTGATCTAGTCCTCTATTTTAAGTCCTTCCAGAAGGCAAAGGCCATTGCAGACACAATAATCTATTATGATAGACAAATAGTCTTAGCCTACTAAGAAAGTTTTTGGAAACTAATTCTTTAGACAGTCTATAGTTTTGTTTTGTTTTGTTTTGTTTTGTTTTGTTTTTCCAGAGAGAAGACTAATGAAAGTGATAACTGTCTTCTCCTAATCATAAAAGAACGTGAGCACTGGGGGGGAAGCGGGGTAGAGCTGTGTCCTTTCATCAGTTATTTTCACGTGTATCTCTCNGGGGGGGAGGGGGGCAGAGCTGTGTCCTTTCATCAGTTATTTTCATGTGTATCTCTCCTTATTCCTAGTCCAGCCTCTCTGTCTATATGTTTGACTATCTGTCTATTTCTCTCTCTCCTCTCTCTGTCTCATTCACTTTTTCTCTGTCCCCTTTTTTCCACCCTCCTCCCACAATCCCTTTTGAAAATCTATAAATTACAGGGAGCAGAATCAAAATGGAAGAATGAGAGGTAGAAACTTTCTTTCAGCTCCCCCAAAACCTCTTCTCAAATGACCTAGTAAATGCACCAAACCAAATTATGAGTGGGAAAGTTTAAAAAAAAGTTATTTTCCCAACCCTAGTCAGATTAGGAAGATAGACACAGAGATTTACAGACTTTAGGACAGGGACTAGCCAAGAGCACAGTGTAGCCACAGAAGAGAAGTAGCAGCAGCAGGAGCAAGGAGCAACCCAGTGCCTGAAAAAAGTAAGGTGACAACAAATGGAAAGAAAAACATCCCAGGATATCCTTGTATTATTACTGGGATCACACAAGGTCACTATATAATTGCTCTGTCACCCATTATCTTGTCCTGGATCACAGTTCCAAGGTACAGAGGAATGGTCATGATCATGAGGGAGCAGGAGCACTACCTACATAAGAGTTCTCTTCCCAAATCACACCACATTAGAAACACCCAGACTTACAAATCCCCAGGCAGGGCTATGAAAACAACAGAAGGACATAAAACACAAAAACCCAAACCAGTCATCATCCCAATGGTATGTGAAGCCTAATTCTAATATAAAGACCAGATAGAAGAAGTAGGCTGGGAAAATAAGCAAAAAAATTTTTTTTGACTACTAAAAGCTGCTATGGTGACCGAGAAGCTCAAGAAACAAAGAAAGAAGAAAATAACTGGAAAACATCTACATGCAAAGCCTCAAATAAGTGCATATTGGATATAATCCCAAATGAAATTTCTAGAAGACCTTAAGAAAGCAACAAAAGGAGCAAAATAAATTATTTTTAAAATTAAATAAGAGTTGTAGACAAAAATGGGAAGAGAAATTATAGTGATGTAAAAAAGCTATAAAAAGATAATTAATAGCTTGAAAAAGAGGCACAAAATATGAAAAAATAACTCCTTAAAAATGAGAATTGGAATATGATTTTGGTTTTTGGTTTTAAAAGACTAATGTATTGCAAAAATGAATAATATGGAAATAGGTATAAGTGATAACATTTGTATAACCCAGTGGAAGTGTTTATGGCATCTGGGGGGGGGGGGAAGAGGGAAGGGGAAAAAACAAAATATGTAAACATGTAAAGATATTTTTTAATAAAAATAAAAAAATAAGAATTGGAGAGTAGAAGCAAAGGAAGGACTCCATGAGACACCAAGAAACAAAAGACAAAAGACTAAAAAATATAGAAGAAAATATTATATTCTCACAAGAGAAACAATTGACCTAGAAAATTGATTGAAGAGAAATAAAATGATTTTAAGATTCCTGAAAGAACCTAGACATGTTATTTCAAGAAATTATAAAGGAAAACTATTCAGTTATCTTAGAATCTCAGAGCAAAGTAAAAACTGAAAGAATATTAGCAGTCACTTCCTAAAATAAATCCCAAAATGAAAACTCTCAGTAATATTATAGCCAAAAATCCAAAGCTTCCAGATCAAAGAAAAATATCAAAATCAGTCAGGAAAAAAATTTCAAATGCCATGGAGACACATTCAGGATCATTCAAAATTTAACAGTTCTTGCTTTGTTATCAAATTTGTGATGTTGGACTAGAAAAATGTGGTTTTCCCTTAGATTTTCTGATCACTAATAGGTCTAGTGCTTGCCCTAAATCTGCTTGAACTGAGATACTTAATCAGTGCCATACTAATCAAAGTACCAATGAAATGCTTTAAAGACATAGAAAAAAATAATAAAATTCATCTGGAGGAAAAATGGTCAAGAATATCAAGAGAATCAAAGAGAAAAAAAAACTGGAAGAAAGAAGTCTAGGAGAACTAGATCTCAACCAATGCTAGAAAATTGCAATCATCAAAATAATTTCATACTACATATTTCTCAACTTCTCAATGGGTGAGGGAGAGGTCAGAAGAAAGATGAGAATTTAAAACTGAAAAAGAAAAATGAGATTTATTTTTTTTAATTTTTTTTAAATCCTTAACTTCTGAGTATTGGCTCCTAGGTGGAAGAATGGTAAGGGTTGGCAATGGGGGTCAAGTGATTTGCCCTGGGTCACACAGCTAGGAAGTGTCTGAGGCTGTATTTGAACCTAGGACCTCCCCTCTCTAGGCCTGACTCTCAATCCACTGAGCTACCCAGTTGCCCCCTAAAAAATGAGATTTTTTAAAATGAGTTTGTAGTGAGTGAAAACTTTTCGCTCTCCATTTTTCTCCTAAGGTCCAAGCCTTAAGCTCTCTGAAATTATAAACTTAGACTGCAAGGTTTGGAATATTATATTCAGAAAAGCAAGAGAACTGGGTCTACAACCAAGGATCACCTACCCATCAAAACTGACTACATACATCCAGGAGAAAGTTTGGGCATTCAACAAGATAGAAGATTTCTAAGTATTTGCACAGAAAAGACCAGGATTAAATGGAAAGTTCAATATCCAAACACAAAAATCAAGAGAAACATGAAAAGGTAAATAAGAAACAGAAGGGAAAGTAAGAAAACTCATATTTTTTAAATTTGCCTCTTTAAGGGCTTCAATAAGATCTAATTATATGTATTCCTATGTGGAGAAATGTTATGTATAATTCTCTGCAGTGAACTCAATTCACTATTATAGTGTTCACTATAATAGTAATTAGAAGAATTATTCATAGGGAGAGGTTGAAATACTAAATGGTCTAAGGTGATATGGGGAGGTGGGAAAGAAGGGGATGAATAGTAGAGGACACCAAGAGAAACTTGAATGAATAAGAAAAATAGGATATTCTATTACACACAAAGAGGACATGGGAAGGGGAAGGGATGAATACTATTATAAGAAGGAGAGGAAGAGAGCATTAAGAGGTAATATTTAAACCTTACTCTCAGTGTAATTAACCCTGAGAGGGAAGAGTACCCATATCCATTGGGATATAAAACTCTATCTAACCCTACTGAGAAAGTCAGAAGGGATAAACCAAGGAGAGCAGGGAAGTGGGGAGGTCAAAAAAGGGAGGGAAGAAGAAGGGAGAGGGAATTCATTAGGCCTTAAAAATAAAAATAGGGGAATAATAAGGAAAGGAATAGAAAGGGAAGTAAATCAATGGAGGGGACAAGGGTTACTGGCATAAAGCAAACCACTGGTTTAAAAGGAAATAGTGTAAGAAGAAGGGGTAGAACTACGAGAGAATACCAAAATGTTGGGGAATACACAACTAATAATTATAACTCTGAATGTGAACAGGATGAACTCGCCCATAAAACAGAAGCAAATAGCAGAGTGGATTAGAAACCAAAATCCTACCATATCTTGTCTACAAGAAACACATATGAGGCAGGAAGACATACACAAGTTAAAGGTAAAGGGTTTGAGCAAAATCTTTTGGACTTCAAATGAGAAAAAGAAGGCAGGAGTGGTGATCATGATTTCTGACAAAGCCAAAGTAAAAATAGATATGATTAAAAAAGACAAAGAAGGTCATTACATCCTGATAAAAGGCAGTATAGACAATGAGGAAATAAGAGTACTCAATATGTATGCACCAAATGGCATAGCACCCAAATTCGTAAAGGAGAAACTGGTAGAGCTCAAGAAGGAAATAGATATTAAAACCATACTAGTGGGAGATCTAAATATTCCTCTTTCAGATCTAGATAAATCAAACCAAAAAATAAATAAGAAAGAGGTAAGAGAGGTGAATGAAGTCCTAGAAAAATTAGATTTAATAGATATGTGGAGAAAAATAAATAGGGACAAAAAGGAATACATCTTCTTTTCAGCTGCACATGGTACATTCACAAAGATTGACCATGTAATAGGGCATAGAAACATTGCAAACAAATGCAAAAGAGCAGAAATAATAAATGTAACCTTCTCAGATCATAATGCAATAAAAATAATAATTAGTAAGGGCACCTGAACAGGCAAATAAAAAACTAATTGGAAATTAAATAATATGATTCTCCAAAACCAGCTAGTCAAAGAAGAAATCATAGAAATAATCAACAATTTCATTGAAGAGAATGACAATGATGAGACATCCTACCAAACTCTGTGGGATGCAGCCAAGGCAGTACTCAGGGGGAAATTTATATCCCTGAGTTGTAGAAAAGATAATAAATAATGGAGACACCAGGGATGTTATAATAAATCTAAATGGTTGTGGGTACACACACTGGGGTTTAGGAGAGACAGGACCAGGACAGGGAGACCAGAACAGTTAAGCTGCTCCTAACTGACAAAGATGGGTGCTGGTCAACTGTCACCAGCTCACCACTAGGCCAGGGCCTTTGGAACCAACAGACTAGGTAAAAGGTTTAAACAGTTTTAATTATATTCAACTAAAAGGTACGATAGGGATTTCTACTCTAAACCTTAAAACCTAATGTCAAAACCACAAGGCAAAGGGGAGGACTTCTCTACTCTAATTTAGTGACCTAAGCAGACAGGGCCAAGGGAGCAGTTCAGGAGTCACAGAGAGGGCTGCATCAAATCTAGTTCCAGCCAGATTTGACCAGCACAGCAAATGGGTCTGAGAGTGGCTTTGGGGATCTCACAGTAATCCACAGATGATCAGGATGCCAAAACCCTACGTGGTCCAAGATATCCAAGAAGAAAGAGTGTGCTTGAGATGCTGTCCACCAGATCCCAAACTTCTCCTCTTCTTGGTGCTTCTCTGTTGTTCTTGTCCTCTTTGTTAGAATCCACCACCACACAGGATTGCAGGGAAATCAGGATGCAAGGTGTCCTTTGCTCTGAGATCTCCCAGGCCTAACAACAGTTTTTGTCAACCCTTAATGGAGTCTCCCTCTCAGGGCACAAGCACCTTCTTCTTGCTCCTTCATTCCATCTTAGAATTCTCCAGCTCCAGCTCCTTCCTGCTAAGTACATCCTTAATACTTAATAAATTAACTCATCTTCCTCACAACAGAGT
Organism: Gracilinanus agilis; assembly: GCF_016433145.1. NCBI lineage: Eukaryota > Metazoa > Chordata > Mammalia > Didelphimorphia > Didelphidae > Gracilinanus > Gracilinanus agilis. Next base: position 257,851,451 of record NC_058133.1, on the reverse strand, counting down.
GCATATATTAACAAATAAGAGAGGGCAAAGATTAATGAGTTGGGCATGCAACTTAAAAAATTAGAAAGAGAGCAAATTAAAAATCCCCAGATGAAAACTAAATTGGAAATACTAAAAATCAAGGAAGAAATTAGTAAAATCAAAAGTAAAAGAACTATGGAATTAATAAATAAGACTAGAAGCTGGTATTTTGAAAAAACAGATAAAAATAGACAAAGTACTGGTCAATCTCATAAAAAAAGGAAAGAGGAAAACCAAATGGACAGTATCAAAGATGAAAAGGGAGACCTCACCTCTAATGAAGGGGAAATTAAGGCAATCATTAAAAACTATTTTGCCCAATTATATGGCAATAAATATAGCAATCTAGGAGATATGGATGAATATTTACAAAGATATAAATTGCCTAGATTAACAGCAGAAGAAATAGAATACCTAAATAATCCCATATCAGAAAAAGAAATTGAACAAGCCATCAAAGAACTCCCTAAGAAAAAATTGCCAGGGCCTGATGGATTCACAAGTGAATTCTATCAGACATTCAAAGAGCAACTAATCCCAATGTTATACAAATTATTTGATATAATAAGCAAAGAAGGAGTCCTACCAAATTCCTTTTATGACACAAATATGGTACTGATTCCAAAGCCAGGTAGATCTAAAACAGAGAAAAAAAACTACAGACCAATCTCCCTAATGAACATAGATGCAAAAATTTTAAATAGAATACTAGCAAAGAGACTCCAACAAGTGATCAAGAGGATCACCCACCATGATCAGGTGGGATTTATACCAGGAATGCAAGGATGGTTCAACATTAGGAAAACCATCCACATAATTGACCATATCAACAATCTAACAAACAAAAATCACGTAATTATCTCAATAGATGCTGAAAAAGCCTTTGACAAAATAAAGCACCCATTCCTATTGAAAACACTGGAAAGTATACGAATAGGAGGACCCTTCCTAAAAATAATAAATAGTATATACCTAAAACCATCAACAAGCATCATATGCAATGGGGATAAATTAGAAGCCTTCCCAATAAGATCAGGAGTTAAACAAGGATGCCCATTATCCCCTCTTTTATTTAACATTGTACTAGAAACTTTAGCAGTAGCAATTAGAGAACAAAAAGAAATTGAAGGTATCAAAATAGGCAAGGAGGAGACTAAGCTATTACTCTTTGCAGATGATATGACGATCTACTTAAAAAATCCTAGAGAATCAACTAAGAAGCTTGTAGAAATAATCAACAACTTTAGCAAAGTTGCAGGATACAAAATAAATGCACATAAATCATCAGCATTTCTATATATTTCCAACACATCACAGCAGCAAGAGGTAGAAAGAGAAACACCATTTAAAATCACCCTAGACAACATAAAATACTTAGGAATCTATCTACCAAAACAAAAACAGGAATTATACAAAAACAACTACAAAACACTTTCCAAACAATTAAAACTAGATCTAAACAATTGGAAAAACATTTATTGCTCATGGGTAGGATGAGCTAACATAATAAAAATGACCATTCTACCCAAATTAATTTATCTATTTAGCACCATGCCTATCAAACTACCAAAAAACTTCTTTACTGAATTAGGAAAAACCATAACAAAGTTCATCTGGAATAACAAAAGATCAAGAATATCAAGAGAAATAATGAAAAAAAAATGTGAAGGAAGGTAGCCTAGCAGTAGCAGATATTAAGCTATACTATAAAGTAGCAGCCATCGAAACAGTATGGTACTGGCTAAGAGACAGAAAGGAGGATCAGTGGAATAGACTTGGGGTAAATGACGTCAGGAAGACAGTGTATGATAAACCCAAAGAGCCCAACTTTAGGGACAAAAACTGCTGGGAAATTTGGAAAACAATATGGGAGAGATTAGGTTTAGATCAACATCTCACACCCTACACCAAGATAAATTCAGAATGGGTGAATGACTTGAATATAGAGAGGAAAACTATAAATAAGTTAAGTGAACACAAAATAGTATATCTGTCAGATCTCTGGGAAAGGAAAGATTTTAAAACCAAGCAAGAGTTAGAGAAAATTACAAAATGTAAATTAAATGGTTTTGATTATATTAACCTAAAAAGCTTTTGTACAAACAAAAACAATGTAGTCAAAATCAGAAGGGAAACAACAAATTGGGGAAAAAATCTTTATAACAAAAAACTCTGACAGGAGTCTAATTACTCAAATATATAAGGAGTTAAATCAATTGTATAAAAAATCAAGCCATTCCCCAAATGAAAAATGGGAAAGAGACATGAATAGGCAATTTTCAGGTAAAGAAATCAAAAGTTTCAATAAGCACATGAGAAAGTATTCTAAATCTCTAATAATTAGAGAAATGCAAATCAAAACAACTCTGAGGTATCACCTCATACCTAGCAGATTGGCTAAAATGAAAGAAGGGGCGAGCAATGAATGTTGGAGGGGATGTGGCAAAATTGGGACGTTAATGCATTGCTGGTGGAGCTGTGAACTGATCCAGCCATTCTGGCTGGCAATTTGGAATCATGCTCAAAGGGCTATAAAAGAATGCCTGCCCTTTGAACCAGCCATACCATTGCTGGGTTTGTACCCCAAAGAGATCATAGATAAACAGATTTGTACAAAAATATTTATAGCTGCGCTCTTTGTGGTGACAAAAAAACTGGAAAAGGAGGGTATGTCCTTCAATTGAGGAATGGCTGAACAAATTGTGGTATATGCTGGTGATGGAATACTATTGTGCTCAAAGGAATAATAAACTAGAGGAATTCCATGTAAACTGGAAAGACCTCCAGGAATTGATGCAGAGTGAAAGGAGCAGAGCCAGAAGAACTTTGTACACAGAGACTGATATACTGTGGTAAAATCGAATGTAATGGACTTCTGTACTAGCAGCAATGCAATGACCCAGGAGAATTCTGAGAGATTTATGGAAAAGAATGCTACCCACATTCAAAGGAAGTACTACAGGAGTGGAAACAGAAGAAAAACAACTGCTTGAACATGTGGGTTGAGGCAGACATGATTGGGGATGTAGACTCGAAACTACCACACCAATGCAACTATCAACAATTTGGAAATAGGTCTTGATCAATGACACATGTTAAAACCAGTGGAAATGTGCATCGCCTATGGGAAAGTAAGAGCATGAACCATGTAACAATGTTAACTGTTCTAAAAAATAAATATTATTAAATGTTAAAAAAATATTAAAACTATGAATGACCTTAAAATTACTCTACAGTTATCTACCTAGCCCAAATTTATCTATATGTCTACCTTATCCTAATATATAAACTTCTTTCCTCATATTTTAACTTCAAAGATTTAATGTAGCTCTGTCTCTCTCCAGTCTCAGAGGATTCACTGTGACAGGTTCACAGATGCTAACTCTCTTGCTCTCTCCTGGTTCAAGGAACAGCTTGAGCTTCTCTCACTCTGCCAGTTGAAATCCCTCTTTGATTCTTCTCCACTATCAAGAGGTTTTACCAGGCTAACTGTCTCCAAAATCTTCTAAGAGTGATCCGAGGAAATCTCTGACCTCCTTACTCCTGATGAGGATAATCCCAAGAGTGCCTGTTATTCCCAACAGTCCCTTCCTAGGATCCTTAGGAATTCTCTACCTCTGACCTACTCAGAATTCTCTGGCTGGTTAAAGGAACCCAGGTAATGTTATAAACTCTACCTCTAGGCTGGAAACCTTACTTCTGGCTAAAATCTATTCTCAGTTAAGCATGTTACCTATTCAATATTTACCCTGAAGAAAGCCTTTTAGCACAAGCACTGAACTGGCACTGCAACTATACATGAAGGCCAAAAGTAGTCAGAAAGGGAAGGGTCTATGCAGGGAACAGAAAAAGAAGCCAACTAGCCACTTTAATTCCAGAGTTAGTTCATAGACTCAGATCCACTAACAAGAAGATCTGTGTCAAAGGAAAGCCAACCTATAGCTAAAAACCCTGAAAAATTAACTAAAAGTGATTAAAATAATAAATTCATGATTTTGTAATCATAAATTCAAATTTGCAGGCTATAAAATAATTCCACACAAATAATCAACATTTCTGGATACCACCAACAAAACCCAGAAAAGAGAAAAAGAAATTGCACTCAAAATAATTTCAGAATGTATAAATCCTGAAAAGTCTGACTACTAAGGATATGAATACAATTACAAAATGATCTGTACAGAATCCATACAGAAATAAAGACATGCTTAGGTAATTGGGAAAATAGTAATTACTCATGGCTAGATCAAGCCAATAAAATAAAAATGATACCACTTAAATTAATTTACTCATTCAGGGCCATTATAAATATGAAAAATGATAAAGGCTGGTAAAAATATATAAATTAGTATTTTAATTAAAGCCATGTTGATAGATAAAGTTATCAGACCACGCGCTTGTAAGCATTGAAAACTGCCGCCTCCATTTTGTTTCCTGTCTCTACCTCCCAAATCTGCTGGCCAAGACCCTACTAGCAAAGAGCGAGCCTACTGGCAAAAGAGGCCACTTCCTCCTAACCCAGGAGATTTAAACTCTCCCCTGCGTCAAGACGTTGGAAACGGAAACCAGTTGGACCATGTTGGATCACGGGAAATGTAGTTTGATACATTTCCCCAAATTTCACTTTTACAATTCCCCGTGAGGTCCGGCAAAAAAAAAAGGTTAGTCCTTTTTTCTTCACTGGACCTGTAAAAATAACAACTTCTAAATTTTTCAGGAATTTGGGGATAAAAGAAATAGATGAACAAATGGTTAAAATTAGACGCATTGACAAAAAACCAATTTGGGGGCTGTCCCCCACTGGCATAACAGTGTACAATTAAAACAATACATACAACTCCATTTCAACTCCCCATAGTTCAATCAACTGCACCCCAAAGTTCAAAGTTTGGTCTTCATGGTACAGTGAAGGCTTTTCAGACATCTTCATGTTGTCTTCACCAAAACAAGTTCGTTGTCTGGATTTTGGGGAGATGGCAAGATCCTTATTCTGAAATTATTCTCAAAAGAATTTAAACTTTACATTATAGATTACAAAAAATACATTTTCTTCTAAGATTCATACAATTCCCCGTGAAATTACTCCTAAAAGAGTTAATTAAATATACATATATTTTTTATATTATCAAATTTTAAAAAACTTAACAGATATCCCCGTGAGGTAAATCTTAAACACACCTTTTTTTAAAAAAAAAAGTACCTCAGGTCAGCTAAGGATGAGTGGCTGAGTCCTGGGGGTTATATGAATTCAATTGGCAAAATAAAAAGAATAAAATTCAAGAAAAAGAAGAAAAAATTAACTTGTGAATGAAATGTGCAAAAATCTAGGGAAAATAAACTTAGACCTTTGAATGAAGGTCTAATTAAAGTGAATTCAGCAGATTGCAATTACCCATTCAGGGCCAGGACTTAAGGAAAATGTCTCTCTCTGATCTGACTTATCATCAGCTTTTCAGGGAAGTGAGCCAAATAAATAACCAATCTTAGGTGCTTTCTAGGAATCTAAGTCGAGGGGACCCACGTCCTCTAAAGTTTTAGAAAAGACTGGGACTCCAGGACTCAAACCCCAATTTCCAAGCCCTAAAGTATTGGCATAGAACTGCTATTATGCAGATCTTAGTCAGTCAAGTCTCTGACCATGTGCTTTCTTTAGCACTATTAATGACTTTCATATTCCCTTCTGGAATCAGAGAGGCATTTAAATCACAGTCCTATAGGCTCAGGTATTTGCTGTAAAATCAGAAAAAGGATAAATAATGATTATATATGTACTTCCAGTACAAGATGATAAAAGGGGAAAATCAATTTCTCATTAGAAAAATGTTTCAAAAATCAAAAATATATATATAGCTTAGAACTAGAAGGGTTATGTTACCCAAAAATGAGATTTTCTGTGAGAGAAAGTGGGTTTTACAAAATAGCAGATTCACAATGCACATTCAGATAGAGTACCATTATTTCCAATAGCACATTTTAAAACAATAAATAGTGATGTTTAAAATTATATACTTGTTACAACTTTTAAATCTTGGCAAATGCTGTTATTGCTTCCATAGCAAAATGTGATATTTAAAAAAGAAACCTGCTGGTATTATCATCCTCAGATAAGAATATACAGGAGCTCCTTGGCTTCCTGTTTTAAAAATCCTGGGTAGGAATGCGTCTACCCATTCCAGGCAATAATGCCTCTTATAATAAAATATATAAAGGCTTGTCCTTTAAGACAACAATTCTTAAGGATTTAAAGTAAAAGTTAAAAAGATCTCTTGTAAAATTACAAGGTAATATTTAAAGCATGGAAACTTTCAAGGTTCTTTGCAATTACCAAGACAGAATAAATTTTAAAAGACATGTGCTCTATAAGACGTTCAAAGGTGGTACATATAACCACATTGTTTTTGATACAGTAAGCTTTAAGTAAATTAGTAAATATAATAACATCATAAGCAGTAACTTCATTAGCGTAAAATGATTCAGTGCAACAGGAAAATCAACGAAATAAGCAAGATTAATTTACAAAACTAATTAGCAAAATACAGTAAGATACAGTCTTTTTAAAACAGAAATAAAGCTCATTCAGTTCCGAGGTTTTAAAAGTTCACCCCTGGTTTCAATTTAAGGTTCTTTTGATTGAGTTCTGCTGAGTTTAAGGGTTTTTTTTTTTCTAAAAGTTCAAAGTTCTTCCCCTGAGTTCAGTTTTCAATCACAAGCAAGTCTGAATAGGCCATTCGGCCCCATTAAGGGTAAACGCTAGTTGCTAGGTCCAGACCCTATTGTCCACGTGGGCTCGGGGTTAGTGGAGAAAAGCTCAGGAAAATATCCACGTGTAGAGTCTGTGTGGGTGTTGCCTAATTAGGTCTTTAGAGAAACGTGGAAGGCTAGAATGCAGGCCATTACCAAACCAAGAGAGGGGGTAGCAGGGACAATACCAAATCCTAAGGAGCAGTGGCGGAGGTCTCCGAGATCTAGCGGCAGGTCATCGCTGTTGGGGCTCGGGGTTCTAGGCTGGAAGCGGTCAGGATCAGCAGCATCAGCAGCATCAGCAGCAGGAATGGAGGTCAAGTCATGGAGTCAGGAGAGCAGCGGCAGAGACACACTGGCTGGGCTCCGGCATTCTATCAGAGCCAGCAAGGGCCACCAGGCCCGGGGCATTGAGCAAAATAATTCGCAGCCCAGTGGCAATTAAAACCATTGTCTCTCTTCCCCGTAAAACAGCCTCTAGGCTGGGGAAAATCGGGAGAGGACTGGGCAAGGAAAAAAATCGCTTCTGAGACTCTGGGTCCCAGAGCCGCATGGCTTTTTCTTAGGCTATCTAGAAAATTGAGAATTCTATTTCCAAACTTCTGGTTGCCAAAATTATAAATATGAAAAATGATAAAGGCTGGTAAAAATATATAAATTAGTATTTTAATTAAAGCCATGTTGATAGATAAAGTTATCAGACCACGCGCTTGTAAGCATTGAAAACTGCCGCCTCCATTTTGTTTCCTGTCTCTACCTCCCAAATCTGCTGGCCAAGACCCTACTAGCAAAGAGCGAGCCTACTGGCAAAAGAGGCCACTTCCTCCTAACCCAGGAGATTTAAACTCTCCCCTGCGTCAAGACGTTGGAAACGGAAACCAGTTGGACCATGTTGGATCACGGGAAATGTAGTTTGATACATTTCTCCAAATTTCACTTTTACACCATAAAAACCAAACCTCCAAGGAATTATTTAATAGAGCTAAAAAAATAATGAAATTCATCTTGAAAATAAAAGGTCAAATATCTCAAGGGAAATAATGAGAAAGGAGGATTGGAAGAAGCCTTGGCACTACCAAATCTGTCTCAAACTATTTGTTTTTGAGTTGTTTTTCAATCCTGTCCAATTCTTCGTTGACCCCTTTTGGGGTTTTCTTGGCAAAGGCACTGAAATGGTTTGCAGTTTCCTTCTCCAGTTCATTTTACAGATGAAGAAACTGAAGCAAAATAAACTTAAATGATTTGCCCAGAGTCACACAGCCAGTAAGTGTTTGAAGCAAGATTTGAACTCAGAAAGTAAAGTTTTCCTGACTCTAGGACAGACACTCCACCTACCTAGCTTCTCTCAAAGTATACCACAAAGTAATAATCATCAAAAGATCTGGTACTGTTTAAAAACTAGAGAGGCTGATTAGTGAAATAGGTTAGGCATACAACATATGGAAGCAAATGTACCTAATGGTGCTTGCTATATATAGCCAAGACATCAAATGTTCAGGTGAAAACTCACTGATCTGATAGAAATTAATTTTAGATCACCACTTTACACATATATTTGGAACCTATTCAGATTTATAAGGATAAAAGTCATTCAACAGTTGATATGTCAAAGGATATAAACAAGTAGTTTTCAAAGAAAGAAATCCAGATTGTCAAAAGCCAATAGAGGGATGCAAATTAAAGAACTTAGTTTCTATTTCACCCTCATCAGATTGGCAAAGTTGTCAGTCAAGAAAAATGGCAAATGATGGAGGGACTGCAGGAAAACAGGTATGTCAATAGAGTGTTGATGGAGTCTTGAATTGGGATGGCCATTCTGAAAAGCAATTTGAAACTATGCCCTCTAACCAGAAATGGTATAGGAATGTAATAAAATACTATAGAGGCATATTCAAAAATACCTGCAAAGAATTTTATGAATTGCTTCAGAATGAAGTGAATAGAACCAGGAAAACAATGACAACCCTAGCCTTGATGGGTTTGGATAACATTCAAGAGAATGGAGATCCTTTTTCACTGGCAGATGCATTTATTCAAGTTCCATCTTTCTTCCTTAGGCTTGCAAAAAGCAGAGCAATAAATAAGGTAAAATACATTGAGGGTTAACTGGGAAAATCCCATACACTGACTATATCCATTGTCCTATATGGATGAGAAAACTGAGACCTCAACAAGTCAAGTAACATCCTTAAAGCCACAGAAGTACCATAACGGATTGAATTAACCCAAAGCTTCCAGGAACTCCAAATTCACTACTTTAGTGGTCTCCATCTTCTATCTTTCTCAACTAAGGCCTACTACACACTCATCATGTCAAACTTCTTTTTCCATTTCCATTAATCTCCCTTTTATGGTCCAACAACCTTCTTGTCTTTCCTCTTTAGTTCCCAGAAAAGATTAATGGTCCTGATTCTAGATGATCTCTAAGGATTCTTCCTCTTCGAAGTCCTGGAATCCTATGCTCTTATGACTGACAGGAATAAGCACACAGAGTCTTATTTCTTGTAATATAGGAAGAGCCTGAAGGAAGCTCTCCTTTCTTCCATACCATGAGCTGCAGGAAGGGCAAGGGAGAAACACACTGATGGAGAAATTAATTTTAAGACTTCTTTTTTAAAAAGTAAACTTTATTTTTTATCGTGAAAAACTACAGAGACAAAATTGGAGGGAGAAAATGGTGTTCACTGTCTGACTCATCAATTAGAGGCCTGAGAAGTGACAAGGAGCAAGGATGGGACCAAGTTTAAGGACATAGGTGATCCAAGAAACAGAGTTTGGGAGGCAGGTAGGAAGAGCTAGGAAATTCCTCTAAGGTTCTGCACAGATGGACACAGGAACTTGATCACATGACCAAAGCCTAATAAAAGGGCGTAGGGCCCCATAAAAAGAGACTGGAGTAAAATTATGGATATGGGATCCATCTGTCATATTGTAGAATGATACATCTCCAGCATCATAGTCTAGGAAAATGCCAATCTTGTGAGGGGATTGTCTCAAGGAGAGGAAAGTGGGAGGGGAAGTAAGGGCCCAATATTCATCATTATATAGCCTGAGACCCCAGAAGCCATTCTCAGGGGATACTGTCACCACCTCCTTCCTCACATCATCTCTACAAACACCCAAATCCCAATCAGCTCTGTTCTCAACCTTTATCTCCCAATAATGCCTCCCTGAGGTGATTTTCTCTTGGCCCAGAACACAAGGCAGAGAGTCAAATCTCTTAGTATTGTCACAGACATTCTGGGGACATTCTCCCCGGATGACACATCTCCCCTGGTCAGATATAATAAGGTCTGGATGTGCTGTGTCTGGATCCATAGTCACATGCACTGCAAAGAGAATAAATAAGGTTAATACTTGATTAGTCCCAGTGGTGTAGAGGCAGGGAGGTCATGGGTTTGCAAGGAGTCATTGAGATGTGCTTAACTCTAAGGAGAGTGGGAAACCAACTGGGTCTGGAGGAATTCTGCTGACTCTCAGGGATAGGAGCCTAAATTCAATTTGGTATAACTTAGATAGATTAACAAAGTAGTCTGATAAGGAACAGGACAAGGATCTTGGACAAATGTGATTGGGACCTTCAGGTCTCTGGCTGTTCTTCCTTTGCTGACATCCATATGTGTGGGAAGCCAATAAGAGAATAGATAAAAATCTGAGACTCCTTTTTTGACTCTTTTTCAGATCCACACCTTTTCTTAATAACATTATAGGTCCCATTGGAAAGCTTTAAACAAACCAGCAGTTACTGGGTTAACAACTCCTCTTCAAGAAAATTAAGATCCCTAAACTCTAAGAATATTCCTAAGTCAGCCAAGGTCAGAGCTAGACAAAACTTTATCCAACCAGGTGCAGTCCTCCCTATAAAAAATACAAGACTCAATTCATTTATGATTATCTATAGAATATAGTTAGGATTCTCAGAATTTGCTTGATGATATCCAGGTGGCTAGAATTCGGCCTTGGACCCTGTTCTATCTTTACTTTGAAGCCTCCAAGGATTTTCTTTTGTGTGATTTGTAACCATGAGCTGTAAGTTTTTCTTTGTGTTCTTTGTGTGAAAATATATATAACAAACTCCATGCTCCTGGAGCCAGAGCTGGAAGCATGAGGTTAAAGACAACTCCCTTGTCCTGTTCTTATTCCCTTATCAACTAAACTGTCCTTATCAGATTATCAGAAATGATAAAGAGATCTCCATACATATGGAATTTGATACACCTCTTCCCTAGAGCTACCCACTCCATCATATCTCTTAGAGTTAGAAGTCTGGAAAAACATATTGGGGAGGAGCCCTTTTCCCTTCCCTATTTTCTCCCATCTCTGGAAGTCCATCCATTTACCTCAAAATAAGAACTTCTCCTCCTAATCTACTCCTCTCACTTATCAAAGGCAATGGGATCTCTCTTTCTCTCTGTCTCTGTCTCTCTCTCTCCCTCTCCCTGTCCCTGTCCCTCTTTCACACACACACACACACACACACACACACACACACACACACACACACACACACACAGAGAGAGAGAGAGAGAAAATCAGGACAAGAGCAAAGATGCCCAAAGCAACTGGGAGCAAGATTTAAAAGGAATACTCAAGTTACCTACCTGCCTGGAACTGTTCTTTCCTCCAGTCTGAAAAGAAGTACAAACACACAATGAGAAGAGTCTCACAATATATCTTCTGAGAGGTTCACAGACTTGCTCAACTTCCATTTTAATGATCTCTTCATAAAGGGTAGTGTTACCAAGAAAGCTGTCTGTAAACACCCTGAACAAAGATTTTCTGTCTCCTCAATGCTTCACTTTTATAGGATTTCCTTCTAATTTGGGAAAAAATGGGAATGTGGCCTCTTGTGTAAACTGTCCCCATAGGAAAGCATGTTTGTATTTCTCAACATAGTCTCATAGGATAGGAAAGAATAAAGGCCTAGATTGTGGAGGAAGTGGGGTGAGGGGGGAAGGGAGGCATGAATCTTTATCACCTCCCTCCAGTACTTTTCAGGATTTATTCCATTTTCTGTATGTCCTTTGCTTATTCGGTCTTTCTCTTATTCAATCCTTTTTATTTCTCTTTACCATATTACACCATACCCTATTGTTATCTTTTCCTTTCCCCTTCTCCAGACCCATCAATCTATACCCTTCTGCTTCAAGATTCATCTCAAGCTTTCCCTCCTCCTCAAGTCTCATTGTTGGAAGGCACTTTGGAAGTCATCTTGTCCTCTAGTTGAGCAGTAATGCCTTCTACAATATCCTGAAAAATGGCTGTCCACCATCAGCCTGAAGACTGTTAGCTATGCACCATTCTCTACTTCCTTAAGTGAATTCATGCTACTTTGAAGTAATTGATCTTTAGACAGCCCTTCCTTATTCTTCTAATCACCACTCATTGCTGTTAGCACTGTCCTCCTAGGTCAAGAAAAATAAATCTAATCTTTCTTGCTCATAACAAGTCATCAAATAATTGAAGCCTGAGATCATGTCCCCTAAAGTTTATTCTTCTGCAGTTGCTTTCACTGTTCTTCATATGGTAAAGATTCCTGTACTCTCAATATCATGATCATTTTCTTCTGGATGTGCCCCACTTGTCTATGTTCTTGCTAAAGGTTTGATGCCCTACAAATGACAAAATGTTCCAGGCTAAGATCAAGGGAAAGTAATAGTAACAAGAACTCTTCTCCCCTCCTCAACCTCCCATAGCACCTCCAAAATTGGGACCATTCACCTAGAAATATCTTCTCCACCCCTCTTCTTATATCACAACATACAGATATTTTCTCTGACCATCACCTCCTTCTCTAAAGTCTCAAATGAAGAGATGATCCTTCTCTTAGCACTAAGATGAAATATTGGGATTTTTCATTTCCAACTCCTCCAGCAAGTTGCTCCCATTATTATCTCTATTCTTTCTTATCTTCAGCCTCTCCCAATTTACTGATTCCTTCCACACATGTTTATCCTTTGAAAACCCACATTTGATCTTACCATTTCTACCAGTTACTATCCTTTAACTCTCTTCCTATTTGTGGCTAAACTGCTTTTTCTCTACAGTTAGGGACTCTACTTCCTCTCTTCGACTTTCTTAAAAATACTTTGAAAAATGGAGAAAGGGCAAGGGTTTAGGTATTTAGGTAGTTTCTACTATGTGCCAGGCACTTTGCTAAGTGCTTTACAAAAATGTTATCTGTTAATCCTCACAACTCTGCAAAGTAAATGCTGTTACTATTCCCATTTTATAGGCCCTTTTCTCTTTACTATCTCATCTGGTGACCTCATCAGGCTTCTGGGTTCCATTATCATCCCTTTGCAGACTCCCAAATTGATGTATCCATCCCTAACCTCTCTCCAGATTTATAGTTACTCACCACCATCTCTTTCTTAAATATCTTGAACTAAGTATCCCATTGGCATCTTATACTCAATATGTCCATAGCATAATTCATTACCATTCCACAAAACCCTTCCCTACCTGTATGACTGACAAGGGAACTACTATCCTCTCAGCCATCTAGATTTGCAACCTCAGTGTCATCTCCAATTCCTCACTATCACTCACTCCACATATCCAATTCCTTGCCATATGTTACATCTACATTCACAATCTCTCTCATAGATTTCTATTTCCTTTCTCTCTTATAGGTACAGTCCTAGTTCAAGACCTCATAGGCTCTTGCAACAGCTTTTTTCACTGGTTTCCCTAGCTCTAATCTCTTTCAACTCCAGTCAACTGCCAAGATAATTTTTCCACAACCTATGTCTGGCTATATCATTCCCCTGTTCAATGAATTTCAATGGCTCCTTGTTACCACTATAATGCTCCCCAGAACTACATAGAACAAGTCCAATTCCTGTGATGATGAGGTCAGATAAGAGAGAAAAATAGTATCACTTACCAGCATAGAGGTAAGCCTTTCTCCAGTCTGAAAAAGAAACAGACAAGCACAAAGAAAAAGTGGTTGGAGACAAAAAGGAAAGTTTTTCATCAGGGCTCTGGCAGATGGAAATGGGAGGAAGAGAAAACCAAAAATTTTAATCCTAGCTATTTCTAATATGTGTCACATACGTTTTAATGTCTGACCCTTTTTTTAACTCTGTGGTCAAACCTAGCTTTTCCTCTCTCTATAACTTTCCCCCATATGCTGAGGTGATAACAGAGAGCCATCTGGGAACCCTAGAAATGTCCTAGGAATACAGTTTCCCATTTATGTAATCTAAACTCCTCATTTTACAGATGAGGATATTGAGGCCCAGAGAGACTGAGTAATTTGCCCAAGGCCAGAGATATGCTAGAACCAGTTCTCACTAGCTTTTAAAAGTAAATTGTTAAATTTTCAGCTTGAATATTTGCACTTCAGAGACCAGCAAAGGCTAAGAATCAGAGTTTGATTAATTATTTTGTCCATTGTCTAGGCTTAAAAATGATGGGGGGAAAAATGATGGGGAAATGTTAATAATATATGCATTCAACTTAAAAGTACATTGTCTTTTTTTTCTGCAAGTCTAGTGTTAAACTTTTACTAACACACTGCTGATTAGAACCCAAGTCCTCTGATTCAAAATATAAGGATATTTCCATTTCACTGAACTGCCTTGGTTAGAGGCAACATTCGGAAATCTAACCTTCCCCCCAGGTTCTTCATCTTTGATCTCCTAGTAATAGTGAGTATCTCCCTCTCTCTGAAAATGGAAAAGAGAAAGGAGACCCAAATAAAACATCAGAGTCACTCACCTTCCTGATAGAGAGCCTTTCTTCTCTCTGAAAACAAGCACACAGAAGGAGAGAAAGGTATGGACACATGAGACAAAGTCAGAGACCACTTATCAGCGAAGGGTCATAAAATGAGTCAAATTTAAAAGAAAAAAATGAAACTTACCAATTTCTTCCCAGAGTTCAACTGAAAAGGAAATGAAAGGAAGTTCATTCTCTAAGTAATACTCAAAGTTAAGAGATGTCTTATTAATTCTTCCAATCACCTGAGCTGGTATTTCATCATATATGTTTACCTGATCCTTCATCATACCACTGAAATTGTTCTCTCCAGTTACTGATGATTTTCCTATTGTCTAATCTAAAGTTTTCTCCTCAATCCCTATTCTCCTTGAATTCTCTGTAGCCATTAACACCATCAATCACCTTGATACTCTTTTCTTTTTACATTTTCAGGATACCATCCTTTCCTGGTTCTCCTATCTCTCTGACTATTCCTTCTCTATCTCCTCTGCTGGATATTTTTGCAGATCATGGCCTCTAACCATAGGTGTCCTTCAGGATTCTGTCCTGCCCCCCCCCATCTCTTCTCCCTCTATACTACTTCATTCGATGATCCCATCAGCTCCCCTAGATTTAATGACCATCTCTATGTTGATGATTCTCAAAGCTACTATCTTGCTCCAATGTCTCTGCTGATTGCCCATCTTCTCACATCCCCAACTACCTTTCAAACCTCTCAAAGTAGATGTCCAACAGATATCTTAATTTTAATATGGTCAAAACTGAATTCATCATATTTTCCCTTAAATCTCTTACCACCTTCTCACTTTCCTATTTATGTAGAGAACAACCCCATCTTCCAAGTACCTCAGGCTTAAAACCTAGGTGCCCCTCACCTCCTTACCATCTCTAATCCTTCATATCTTCATATACAAAGCCTGTCAATTTTCCTTTCCAATATCCATGCCTCCTTCTCTCCTCTGATACTGCTATCACACTGGCACAGGCCTTCATCACTTTACACCCAGACTATTGCAATAGCCTGATGGCAGGTCTATCTGATTTAAGTCTCTCCCCTCTCCAATTTATCCTCCATTCAATCACCAAAGTGATTTTCCTAAAACACAGGTCCAACTATATCACCCAACTCACCTTCACTGGCTCCCTATTTCCTTGAGGATCAAATAAAAAATCCTCTGTTTGATGATCCAAGCCCTTCATAACCTAAACCCCTTCTACCTTTCCAGTATTCTTATATCTTACTCCCCATCACACTCTTTGATCCAGTGACGCTGGACAGCTTGCTGGTCACCTCTCAGCAACATTTTCACTAGCTGTCCCCCATTCCTGGAATGTTCTCTCATTTCATCCCTACCTCCTGGATTCCCCGGCTTCCTTTTGGTCTTAACTAAACCCCTCCCTGGTACAAGAAGCCTTTCTGAGTCCCTCTTAATTCTATTGCCTTCCCTCTTTGCATTATTTCCTATTTACCCTACATATAATTCATTTATATTTTGTTTCCTTGGTTATTCCTCCATTAGATGAGTTCCTTAAGGAACAGGACTATCTTTTTCCTCTCTTTGTAACCCCAGAACTTAGCAAAGTGCATAACACAAAGTTTGTGCTTAATAAATAGTTATTGACTAATGGACTAACTGATGCTGCCCATCTGAGGGGAAAAGATCTAGTACTAGATCTCATGAAGATTCAGTTGAATAAATCATCAAATAAGTGAAATAAAAATTGAGAGATGGGAGGAGAAAAGAGGAGATATAAAGACAGAAAATGAGATAGCCAGGGTCATCATGCATCACCTCAAATACTTTTTCAACTCATGTATTCACCCTCAACTTCAGAGGCTTGGACTGTTCTGAGAAAATAGATAAAGAGACAAGAACTAGACAAATTCAAGAATTTCTAAATGTTGGCCTAGCTCTTTCTAGAAAGGAATCCTTTCCATGTATGCAGTTATGCCAGAAAAGGCAGAGTCCTTCACCTATGGGATCTTTCCTAAGCCTAGGAAAAGAAGCAGAAGTAGATGGAGACCTTCAGGGTCAGCTCTTGGTCCTCAGAAGACCAGGGCATTTTAACTAGGCATCCCCTTGCTGTTGAGTGGGCATGAGAGTCAAGGTCTAGATCAAGAACAAATTGAAGTTGAAGTCTAAAAGGGGAGGGAGAGGTGGGATTGGTAGGAAATTTTTTTCTGAACATTTGAAGTAAGTAAGTAAGATTTTAATCTGTCCATTGGGATGCATCTCTACTTGAGGTCTCCCAGACCCTTGATACATCTCAAAATCATTCTTTACAAAATAAAAGAGGAGGGGGAACTATGAGAATCTTATAATTAGTCCACAAAAGATACAATATTTGATAATCATAGCTCCAACCAGAATTCTAATGAGAGCTGTCATGCTGATAATCCTTATAAAGGCACCTCTAGAGGAATAAAGTAGTTGACTATCAGGATGTCTCTGGGCTATGAAAAGCCTTGCAGTTCTAGCTATAGGGATCATGAAGCCTCCATTAAATAAATTATTTAAAAAGTAAAATGAACTGTGAGAAGGAGGGGGGAGAAAAGAAGGGAGGGATCAATATAATATGGCATGGTATGGTGTTATGTACATGTAAGTATGTGCACGCATGGACACACACATACTCATAGGGAAAGGAGCAGCCAAAGGATAGGGAATTCCATATGCTCCCAGATGCAAGCCTAGTTATCTCCAGAAAGAAATCCTTTCTGACCTTTAGCCAAGTCAAAAAGACAGAAAGGTGGCAAGGCAGGGGCAAAGCTCTCTTACCTTCCTTAAGGCCAAGTAAATGACAAGGGGGAAGAGATAGTGGAGGATGTAGGGGGAGGAAGAAGATATAGCAGGCAATACTCTGGACAGCTCCTACTGCAGCTTGCCGCCCACTGCCCCAGATTCTGGGTAGGAGCCCCAGGAAGTCAGATTTATTTCAGCTCTGATTCTCTCAGCTCCTCATAGGCCACAGATCTCAAGCAGGAGAAGTCACCAAGATATAGTCCTATTTCCTGAGATAAAGATGTAGGGAACAAGAGAAGAGAAGAATGCAGGCCATCTGTTGATCTACTAAGACACAATCCTTTCCCTCCTTCCTTTGACTCATTCAGAGTCACTTATCTTCAATTTCAGGGACTAGGCTTATGTTAGGAAAGGAGAAGGGCAGAAAAGAAACAAACAAATCAGGAGATTTCTAAGTTTAGACCTACCTGTCTCTAAGAAGGAATTCTTTCCTGCCTCCCAGACATGCCTGGACAGCAAAGAAACAAAGCAGAGCTCCCAGCTTCTGGGAGCTTTCCCTGGGATGAACTAAGTGAATGAAAGATATTTTCTCCTCTGGAAGTTAATGATTCCATTGATTCTTCCAAGGGTAGACTCTCCTTTTTCCTTTGAGGAGTCTGTCATTTATTGTCTTTCATTCATCTATGTAATTTAAAAATCCTTATATATCTTCTGTCATAACCTTCTTTATCATATTACTTATGTCCTGGTATTCTATCTTCTCTCCTAGATTTTCTTTTTTCTCTATAGATTTGGTGAACCCAAACAAGTTATTTTTTCTTACCTTGAAGTTCATTCTCTTTACCAACAACTTCTTCCTTTGAGGTAAAACATTGTCTCTTTTTAGCCAGGGACTTTGTCTCTTTGGTCAATGACCTTCTCTCTGTATCCAAGGATTCTCTTTCTTTAATCAAAGATCCCCTCTCTTTAATCAAGGATTGTCTCTCTTTTGCCAGTGATTCTCTGTATGTATCCAAGGATTCCCTCTCTTTAGCCAAAGATTTTCTCTCTTTATATAAGGAGTCTATTTCTTTAACCACTGCATCCAATGACTCTCTTATCACTTGGTTTTGATCCCAGTCTGATGTCTCTCTTCTAAAATATTCTCTCTGGTTCATGGACTGGTTTTCATTTTCTTCCTTCTCTTCTTTCAGACAATTAAATTCTTTTGATATTATGAAACAAATGAAAAGGACCACACATATCTGAAGCCCAGCTGCTGATATTCTGGTCTTGGTAACTAAGAAATTAAAAATAAATTAATTCAGAAATTCAGAGTTACTTATAAAATGGCATTGTTTCAGATCATTTTTCTCTTGAACCCTATATTCTGACCCAACCCAGCTGTGATCCTGGACTCACCCCTTAACTCTTAGTCTCCATAAGTCTAAAGTAGAGATCCCCTCTAGAGAGACCGTGCGTCTTCTCAATCTTTTCCACCTCTTTGGAACTTAAGACAAATTCATAACCACCTTTTCCGCCCAAAGGCTCTGTTTATTCTTTGCATTTTCCCTGAAAGGCCTCACATACATATTTCCCCTCTTTGCATCCGCTCTTAATCACCTATAGCAATTGTCATTCAGAGACACACAGGTAGTCACTATAAATAAAACATTGATGGAAGCAGATCTGTATAGCAATTCACAGAAAAATACAGCCCAGCTTCTCCCAAGTGAAGGTATTCATCCAGGAATTATGAATGAGAGAGGCAAACAAATACTATGGGGGTACAAAGAATTGAACTGATCTTTGAAGAATAGATAGGTCTTGGATAAAGAAAGAGATGGTAGTGATTCCAAACAGAGATTTTGTAAGGAAAGGCAGAGAAGATGTTTGCTGATGGTCTTAAATATATATTTTTCATTATTCCAAGAAAAATCCATTTATACTTATGCTTTAAAGTGTTTTTAACAGGAATGAGGGTTGCATTTTGTCTAAAAGCTTTTTATGCATATATTGATAAAATTACATAATTTTTGTTACTTCTTTGTTGATATAATCAAATTAGGTTAATAGTTTTCATTATACTAAATTACACTCCTATCAGACTGACTTAAATGATAAAAGGAAAAAATGACAAATGTTGGTGGGGATGTGGGAAAATGGGGACACTAGTACACTATTGGTGAACTGTGAAGTGATCCAACCATTTTGGAGAGCAATCTGGAATTATGCTCTAAAAATTATAAAACAGGTTATACCTGCTGGCCCAGCAATACCACTATTAGATTTATTTCCTCAAAATATCAGGGGAAAAGGTGGGGGGGGGGACTATATGTTCTAAAAAATTTATAGCAGCTCTTTTTGTAGTGGCAAAGAACAGGAAATTGAAGGAATGCCCATCAATTGGGTAATAGCTAAACAAGTTGTGGCTTGTGATTGCTGTGGAATACTACTGCATTGTAAGAAATAACAAGAAGGTTAATTTTGGAAAAACATGGAAAGACCTACACAAAATTATGAAGTATGAAATGAGTAGAACAAAAGGAACATTATATACAGCATCAGAAATATTATTTGAAGAATAACATATACATACATCTCTAGAGAAAGAACTAATAAATAGAAATAAGTAGGCAGAATCTTGGCACTTTTGTGTTCTCTGTGTTCTTTGAAGAATCCTGTACAATATGAAATTTTCTAGTAGCCTGACCAAGATAAGCAGGGCAATTGGCAGTAGATTCAAGGTTTGTGACAGCTACAGTTAAAGTGATGGTTAGAGGAGCTATTCAGTGAGCTGTGAGGGAAATGAGAGAGAGAAATACAGTACAAAAAAGGGATTATGGAGCAATCCTAACAACTCTTCTGGGTTTTTCTGTACATCAATAGCTGAGGCGAATGGACACTATGCCTGGGTATTTTCTGATGTAACAGTTATATATAAGCTATCTCAAATACAGGAAAAAGTGATACAAAGAGAGAAGCAAAGACCTCCGTTGATCCCACAGGGGATAGGAAAAGAAGAGAGCAGACTATGTGACAATCATCAGGTTTCTGAAATTATGGGAACATTCAACCCTGCCAGTGCTAGCAGATTTAATAGAGACACTACTTATCCTTTAGCTGGGGGGAGGGAATTTAGGAATAGAAAGCTTTATTTCCATACTTATGGGATCTTTCTCATAATAACTGCCCATGGTTTCCTAGGTCTAAAGAAATCACTAACTCTCAGGAAAATATCCTGAAATTTTCACAGAAGAATATACAGCAGTAGGGGTGGAACTGAATATGATCCATGTGATGGAGACAGGAAGTGGGCAGTAATAGAACAAGACCCTTGAGTTCTCACCAGTTGGCACTATTAAACATCAACTGTAAAACCTGTAGTTTCAGAATTAGTCAAGCATGAATTGCAGATTGATCAGTTACCCACTCTGTACTAGATCTGTAATATTCTATATTGGGCATCAGTTTTGTGCCTAATTTGTTTTATTAATTACTCATGTTGTTCAATATTTACTTTGTAAAGATATAATTTGTAAGATATGGTTACCCATAGTAGTCTTCCAATATACCACATTCCCCCCCACCCATATTCTAATCCCAGAAGGGCAGTGAGACGTCTCTCACACTGACAAATGATGACAAAGTGGACAATGGGGGAACATGGAACATGCACACTGAGGACTCTGGAATTCTAAATCTGCGCATTGCTCCTTATTCCCTATGGCATACATGTCAAACCCCAAAACACACCTCCACCTGAACTTGGCCATGCTTTTTTCCAGGGTTTTTGGGAGAGGTAAAAATTTCTCTGGAATGGGAGATGACTAGCTGCCAGAGCCTGATAAATATGCCAACCCTGATCCACTAAGTTGGGAAGCTTCTACTCTGCAGCCAGAGCTACTACTATTCCACACATGAAGCTGCTACTCTACAATGGAGCTGCTACTCCACACCTGGAGCTGCTATTCCACACCTGGGGCTACTACTCCACACCTGGAGAGCTGCTATTCCATTAGATCCAGAGAGACTACTCTACTAACTCCTGGGCTTATCCATCAGCCTTAGGGCTACCTGATCAGCCCCCAGACTATTCCACCAGCTATTAGGCTATTATACCACCATAAACCATAAACCTCTTCTTCTTCAAATAAAATTCTTTTCTTACTTCTGGATTGAATGGAATTTCAGTCTTCCACCCTGCCACAAACTTGGGTGTGTTTCCACCACAACACATGTGCCTCTCAAACCTTTGGCTTCCCTGCTCCACTCTGTTATCCTCTCTGTCCACACTTCCCATCTTTAGCTCCCTTCCTTGAATAGCCTGGAAAAGGTACCTACTTAACTAGGTAATTCATGTGAAACCAGCAAGTACTGCTATGAAGGGCAGAGAGTTAGTGAAAAGGACTTTTCCCTTCTCTCTTCTGGAAGTAGGAGAGGTTAATTCCTCCTCAGAACATATATCTCCTCCTCCCACAGGGCTTGACTTTTGATATTACCTTCTCTTGTCACTTCCAGTACCTCTGCCAAGAAACCCCCAAATGGGGTCACAAAGAGTCAGACAGAATTGAAATGAATGAACAAATTATCTTCTCTTGACACTTCCTTCTATGTCAGCTAAGTGGTTCAGTGGATAGAGGACTAGAAGACATTCTAAATTGCAACCAGGAAGACCTGAGTTCAACTCTGGTCTCAGACACATAATATCTGTGTGACCCTAGGCAAGTCACTTAAAGTTCTATTTGCCTCAGTTTCCTCAACTATAAAGTTGGGGTCACAATAGCTCTTATAATGTGCTTAGCACAGTGCCTGGCACATAGTAGATGCTAAATAAATAATTTTTCCCTCTCCTTCCCTTCCTTCTCTTTCACACTCTTTTCTCCCTAAGAAGAATGAAGATTCTTGCCTCAAGCACCCAAGTTCAGCTAACAACTGACCATTATCATAAGACTATTTAATTTAATTTCAAGAAGCCTAGGACAAAGGAAATCCAAGATCCAGGTCTTTGGAGAAGTTTTATACAATTATACAAGTTAGTAATAAAAAAAATCTTGACTATAACTCTTGATTCCTAAGTCAAAATGAAGCCTAGGCTGTTTAGACAGGTACCTACAGGTCCCCATTTCTGAATATCATTCAGTGTTGTTTTAGATTATGACTGATTTCTATCATTTATTAGCTTTGGTCACAATCAGTATACAGACAATGCAACATACAACATGCATGATAAATCACTGTCATTAGGTAAAAAAAAAACCCTAAAAAATCAGAATAAAGCAAAACCTGACATGGATAGCCAGAAATTTCTTATACAAAATTTGATATTGAAGGACACATTGGACCTATTTTGCCATTAACTTAAACTCACTCTTTGAGTTCATAAATCTTACAAGCATTTTGTTTCAGCTCTTAGCAATAATAATGCTGCTTTACATCTTCAAACTTTATGTATTCCTTGCTTCAGATGAAATAAAGTAAGTTAATCAGTATGAAACAAGATAGTGACATAGCATCAACCTCCAATTAGCTGAGTTAAACTCAGTATTATAGGACTTAGAGCTCAAAGTGTACTTAAATATTAAATTCCAATCCCTCATTTGATAGATGGGAAATGACTTGTCTCAGATCACACAAGTAGTAGGTGGCAAAGCTGAGATTTGAATTCAGATCCTCTAACTTCAAGTCTGTTACTTCCAATTGGTGGAAAGTGATTTTGTTCTCAGGCAAGGCAATCTCCTATATCTAGTGTCCAATCAGAATTCTGAAGCTCCTGGAGAAGAATCTGAACTAACTAATAATCTAGGAACACTCTCACCATCTGAACAGCATCAAGGTTTGAATATGTGTTCATGTGAATTACCACTAGGAGCACAATAACTGAGATCAACTAAGAAAGAGAATTCTAGATCTCACTGAAGGAAAAGCTCCCCAAATTTTCTTATATAGCAAACTGGAAGAGAAACATGATATTTGTCCCACTCCTTTAATAACTTTCCAGAATCTTTATTTCAGCAACCTGAGATTGGCCTCATCCATCTTCCTTTAGAAGTGTCAGAAGTGACTCAAAGCTCAAAGACCATAAGAAGCTTGAAGAAGACTTGAGGTCTTCTTCTTATGAATTCCACCTCACTCCTCCCACCAGGCAGGGCATTCATCTCCACAGATGAGGAAAGAATCCTATATCAATGGACTTTGGGACTGAGGTTACCCTGGTAATTTTAAAGGATTTGTCTATTCAATTTATAATAATAATAAACCCTACATGAAATTATGAAGAGTGGAATGAGCAGAACTAAGAGAACATTATATACAACAACAGAAACATTGTTTGAAAAATTACTCAAGTATGTTCACCTCCAGAGAAAGAACTAATAAACAGAAATAAGTAAGATGTATTTTTATATGTACATATATATATTTTGTCAAATAATTCATTCTCTAATGGGAGGAAGAGAGAAAAGAAGAGAGTTAACTGGATATTTTAACATAACAAAGAAACTAATAAATTTGAAAAATAAACAAATCTATTACATGTTAACATAACTAACATTGTTGTGAAAAATAACTTTTCTAAAAAAATAATAGAATAGTTGTATTATTTTACATATACTTGCAAATCTCTTTAGTGCCTGATTAATAAAAAGCAACTGAATTTTTATATCTACTGTTGCATTCAATATGCTGTGATATGTTGTTTTGGTTAAATATATGAAGTATATGAAGAAAATCTGGCCTCATACATAGAAATAGGAAAGAAAGGGAGGAGAAAGAGGAAACAAGCAATTATTAAGCCCTTTACAAATATTATCTCATTTGATCCTCACAACCTAGGAAGGTAAATGCTATTATTAAAGGAAACTGAAGGAAAGTTTCTTGCCTAGGGTCACACAGTTAGTAGGTATCTTAGCCTGAATTTGAACTCAAATCTTTGTGACTCCAAGCCCAGAACTCTAGCCACTAATAAGAAAAGGATCTTAACATGCAAATAACATCTTGATATTATTGTGAAAATAGTATAGAATTTGTGACCTACCTAAAAGGATCTTGTGCCCAATAACAGGAAACTTATCTAGGACCATTGTAAAACTCTAATTATTTAGACTCCTTATATTGAGTCATTATATTTCCCAGCAACTTCCAACCATTGACTCTACCCACCAAAGTCATTTTAAATAAAGCTGACCAACATTCTACATGATCACTCTTTCCATTTTTGAAAAGTAATTATGAATCTAAGTCTTTTTTTTCTCCAAGCTAACCATTCCCAGTTTCCTCAACTGTTTCTCATATAAGATGATTTTTAGAATTCATTCCCATTCTAGTTAAAATCCTTGGGTTGGATCCTAGTTTGCCAATGTTCATGTTAAACTTCAGTTCCATTTTGATCTGTCTGGTTTGCTTCTGATCTGCTGCATTTTAGGGCTTTCTTGCCTTAATAATTTTTTCAGTTGATGGGATTAGGGGCAGGTAGGGCAGATAGGGAATCCTGTACATCAACACTTTTTATTTCACAAGTTAAGCATTCAGTCTAGATTTTTTTCTAGCATTTATTCTTTTTATCAGGTTCTCTCTCTTTGAACACTATTTCTTTCTCCTTGTGCAATGACTTATCCTTCATGTACATCATTCCTTGTCCTTCCTCTAATGTTGTTCTCTCTTTGCCAATTTTATCTTTCTGTTCATATAATAATTCTTTTTACCCATTCTTTCCTTTCCTTCATCTGATGACTATTTCAGTTATTGTTTCTGTAGTGAGTGTTTTTCTCTCTCGTTTTGTTTTTTCTTCTTTATGCAAGGACTTTTTTCCTTTGGACATTTTGTCTTTTCTTTATCCACTAACTCTTCCTAAAGTCATTCTTCCTCCTCAAAGTACTGGATTGTCTTTTTTTATTTCCTTTCAATTGTTCTCTCATTTTGGACCTTGCAGAAGTACCAAATAAGACTGAGAAAACTGCTAGGTCACTCAGGGGAAACTAGGTGACAAGGACTTCATATATTTACAGTTAGAAATACATTGATGAGAATAAACTCTGATCATTTAATATTCTAAAAGAATTTTATGCTATTGGTGTGTTTCATTAGACTACATTAAATCAGTTAAGGTAGAATTGTCCTGGGTTCTTTCATTGGGATCTCTAACCTTAAAAAAAAGAACCCAGCAACAAAACCATCTTAACAGGGTAAGCATCCTTTCCAAACTCCCATTTTACCAGAAAAAAAAGTTAGAACCTGTAAAAATTAAGTTATTTGCATAACTTATATAGCTGCATTGAGTTTCCATTCAGGGTCTAAAACAGTAGATTGTAAGTATTTTGTAGAATCTTGTGATCATTTAAGAACTAGCATTTGTTTGAAATAATCTCTGTTATACGTTCCCTAAAACTGTGCAATATATAATTATGGTCTAGGAAACTTCTAGTAGAATAATTAAATAAGTTTCTAACTTTCCCCATTTTCTGACATGTGTAATAAACAGAAATTAAGGGACTGCAAATGTGATATCAGATTAAATAAGCCTGTGATTAACTTAAGCTCCATCATTGCCTTGACTGTTGATCTGATTTATAAATAAAATGTCTTTACAAATATGAAAAAAGATCATAGAATTAGTTAGTGATGCTAAGTCAGTCATCTCCCCTTCTAGAGAGTTCTTGGAGAAGTTATGTACCTTCTATCATAATCTTTTAGAATCACTTGGATATTTTAGTCACCTCTATTAAAATGTGAATTCCATGAGGACAAGAATTGTTTTACTTAGATATAGTTTTATCATCCACAGAGCTGGAGATATTCCCTTGCATATCATGGGCATTTATATAAATGTTGGGTGAATGGGATTGGACAGAATTTAATTTAATTTAATTTAATTTAAATTTTTTCAGATAGTAGAGACAAAAATATTAGCAAAAATTGAAAAGAGATAGGAAGGAGCTCAAAAATTAAATACTGCTATTTCTTACAAAACTACAGAGTAGTTCTTATGAACAAAACTTGTTAACTGAGATGTTGATAAATGAAATGACTTCCTCTATCAGCCCACTTAAGAGAAAAAAAACCTCTAGTTTTTTTAACCATTGAAACCCGGGGGCAGCTGGGTAGCTCAGTGGATTGAGAGCCAGGCCTAGAGATGGGAGGTCCTAGGTTCAAATCCGGCCTCAGACACTTCCCAACTGTGTGACCCTGGGCAAGTCACTTGACCCCCATTGCCTACCCTTACCACTCTTCCACCTATATATAAGTCAATACACAGAAGTTAAGGGTTTAAAATAAAAAAAAAAAAAAAAAGATCAAACCCAGCAACTCACTTGTTATAATCACCTCTGATTTGGTTAATCCATATCCATTGTCTTCCTGAAAATGGCACCAATATTGTCTGTTACCTGGTAGCCTGAGACTCTGGATTCTCAGGTTGACATTCTTCTCAGCAACAGTGTCCTTCATAAGCTCAGTCCTTCCTCTGTGCTCTATTGCCTGCTCTCCATCTTGAGCCTCCCCATCCTGGTACACATGTACAGTATCAGGGATGTGAAATTGGAACAAATTGACCCCCATGTACTCGGCACTTATCTTGGGGGAAAGGTGACAAAATAACATGACATCTTCATTCAGCTTACTGTGGATCAGTTCAGCAGATTCTGTCACAGCAGATCCTGTGAATTGCTCTGTTTGGTACAGCAGAATACAAGAGAGAAACAGAAAGGAGTTGGCAATGGGACATCATGAGTGAGAATCTATAGCAGAAAGAAAGCTCACCACCATAGTCACCACCAGTGAGCGTCTAGAACAGGATATAAACAGGAACCACCAAAGGCTGCCAAATAAAGTAAACCCTGGGGTAGGCATTAAAAATTAAATAAAATATAAAAGGGTCAAAAAAAGGACATGACTAACTCAAATCTCCATACTATCAATAATATGCTATGAACCCTGCCCAAAAGCCAGTTATCAAGACATTGTGATAGTGTTTGCATTAGGCAGAAATGTAGAAATTAAGAAGCAGGATCTATTCAAAAGAATGTCTTTGAAGAACAATCCAAGAAGTCTTCCCTGATGCCAATAGTTGTCATTGCCCTCATCTTCTTCAACTTCTGTTTACTTGTCTCTGTACATGTTGGATCAACCCCAAGAGTTCCTTGAAGGCAAGGACTATATGGATATTTGCCCTTCTATCTCTAGCACCTAGAATAATGCTTTAAATACAGCTATTATGAATCCCCTGATATGGCTGCCTATATGCATAATTATATTATTCAAAGTTATAATTAGGTAAAATAGGATAATAGGTTCCAGAGCAATGTGGGACTTGAAATATGGAACCATTTCATGGTTATTCATACTACCTAGCTGTGTAACAGGTTCTTAATACATTAAATAAATGTATATTGAGTTGTAGAGTTTTTTAAAAAATGTCAGTGTCGAACGAACAACGCAGAAGCCATGGCGGCGTTGGTGACCGAGGCCCGTGTGCTTGAGGGTCCCGGCGCCTCCGGGGATAGGCGCCCGGCTCAGGAGCTGAGTCAGGCGGTGAGCCGCCTGCTGCCGGGCTTAGAAGCCGAGAGCAAGTTGAGCCGGCGCCGGGCCCTGGAGGGTCTTCAGCGTGAGCTCGAAGAAGGAGCCCCGCTGCCTCCCAGTGCCGACTTCCAGGAGCTCTTTGGCCGCTTGCTGCTGTCACGCCTGCTCCGGTGCCTGGGAGACCCGGCTGAGAAGTGCCGGGCCCTGGCCGTGCAGCTCCTCCGCCTGGGTCTGAGCCACGGGGCCCGGCCCCAGGACGCGCTGCCGCAGCTCATTCCCGCTCTCACGCAGCGCCTGGCCGGCCTAGCTCCGGGCAGCTGGTGGAACCCTGCGAGGAGCTGCGCCTGGCGCTGGTGGAGCTGCTGAGCCTCGTGGTTCAGCTGTGTGGCCGCGGCCTGGCCCCGTACCTGGACGAGATGGTGCGCATCCTGCAGAAGACCATCGTGGACCCCTTCCCGGATGTCAAGAGGGAGAGCTGCAAACTCGCGGGGGACTACCCGCAGAGCATCCCAGATCATTTCCATATGCAGTCAGAGTCTTTAATCGCTCCTCTCATGCAAACGATTTCTCACCAGCACTCCAAGGTCCGAGTGGCTGTGATTCAGGCCACGGGGTTGGTGATACAGTTTGGGAATGCCAAGTCAGTGGATGATGTTATTTCTCATTTTGCACAAAGGCTATTTGATGATGTCTCCCAGGTTCGATATGCTGTGACCTCTGTTGTTGGAAACTGGCTATTACATTTAAGAGACAGATATTCATTCTTTCATAAGCTAATTCCATTATTATTAAGCAGCTTTGATGATGAAATACCTGAAGTCACGGAGTTGGCTGTCAGCCTCTGGGAGAAGATAGGCCTACAGTGGCAAAAAGAAAATGAGGATGATCTGAAGGATAAGCTTGATTTTGCTTCTCCCCCACCATCTCATTACCCTAAAGGAGTGACTCGTCCAGTATTGGGATGTCGGGAACTTATTTTCAGAAACCTCTCCAAAATTCTCCCAGCCATCTGTAATGATATAACAGATTGGGTTGTAGGAAACAGAGTAAAATCAGCTCAGCTGCTGGCTGTATTATTACTCCATGCAGAAGATCACATTACCCAGCACTTAGAAGTGGTGCTCAGAACCCTCTACCAGGCCTGCTCAGATGACGAAAAGTCTGTGGTTAGCAATTGTATAAAATCAGCAGAATTGGTTGGAACATTTGTCAACCCTGAGGTGTTTCTGAAGTTAATCTTCCCAGCACTGAAAAAATCAATTCGTCCATCTTGTCTTATGGTCTTGGCTGCAGTTACTAGAGGCTGTTCAAGACAATCCCTTAAACCTCATCTAAATAACATTGCCAGCTTCCTGTCACAGACGCAGATTTGTCAAGGCTCTGAAGATAGCCATTATATGGAGCAGTTGCTTTGTTGTGTACAAGCATTAATCCAGGTGGGTCAGGAAGATTGCAAAGAATCAAGTTTGCAGCTCATGGAAGTTCTGGTGACAGTGAGGTGCTGCAGGCATTTCTGAAAAGGTTCAGGAGACAATGAACTTATTAGCTCAGATGCAGAAATATGATGGGACCCTGGATCTCTATCAAAAGCATATGGACCACCTTATGGAATGGCTCACTTTATCACATCAGGACTGAAACTGTCATTCAGTGGAATTACTACAGTTTGAAGTAGTTGTCATTCATTCAGGTCCTGTATTAGGTAAAGCTCTTAATTACTTCATTCCTATCATTAAGACATGTCTTCAACCAACCAAAGATCCACAAATGCGCCTAAAACTCTTCACAGTCTTTTCGCAAGTGCTTCTAAAAGCAAAAGATACTGTGAATGCACACCAGGAGTTTCATGACTACCTTGAGACAGTGATAAAAGACATATTGGTTCCTAATCTGGAGTGGCATGCTGGAAGAACTGCAGGTGCCATTCGCACTACAGCTGTATCGTGCCTTTGGGCTCTTATTCACAGTGAGATACTTTCATCAAAACAGATAATGGAAATACAAGAAGTATTGATGCCTCAAATTATTAATACACTGGAAGAAGATTCTAAAATGACTCGATTAATGTCATGCCGTATTATTAACATATTTTTAAAGGCCTGTACTGACACAATTGATCCAGATAAATTCATCAAGATTTATCCAGAACTCTTGAAACGTCTGGATGACTCTTCAAATGAAGTACGAATTGCAGCTACAAGTTCCTTAATTAGCTTGCTTAAATGTATCAAAAATGATGATGAGAAATCCTATTTAAAAAGCAATATGCAATTTCTTTACAAAGAACTGTTGGTCCACCTTGATGACCCAGATAGTACCATTCAGGATGCAGTATTAGGAGTTTTAAAGGAAGGAAGTATTCTATTCCCAAACATACTCATGGAAGAAGTTGAAGCTGTTAAATACAAACACCGATCTCTAGTTTATTGTGAACAGCTTTTGCAACACATCCAGTCAACTAGAAGTGTCCTCTAAATGCAAGATTCTAGAAATAATGGATTTATTGCAATTTTTTGAATTGTAGGTTAGTGTCAGATTTCTCCTTTTTTTGGACATTAGTTGAAGGTACTTAATTCTATAAGCAGAGCTATTTTTTTATTAACAATCCAGAGAAAGCAAGAAATTATAGTGTTAAAAAAAAAAGTATGTTCTCTCTCTCTTTTTTTGCACATACAGTACTCTAGGAAAACACATTCTCCTGTGAACTTCTTAATAATCTTTAAAAGCAATACTAATGTCCATTAAGCTGATTCTGTACTCAGGTATAATTTATACAGTTTATTCACAGGACTTTTAGTCTCTGGGTAATTTGAAATTAAAATTAAATGCAGTTATCCACACTGACAGTAAAACCAACATTATTTTTATGTTAATATGCATTGGATGCATATGTGAGATAATACTATCATGCTGATTAGATTTAAATGACCAGGAGTCTAATTATAATTAATTTTCTATTCCAGTAATTTAATAAAGTAGCAAAACCAAGAAGATTTGTAGCTATTTCTTAGGTTCTGTGTCATGTAACTAATAGTTAAGGCCACACACTTTTAAAAATACTTTTATATCAGAGAATTGTCACAAGTAAAATGTTCACCATTTTCAACAGATTATAATTTAATATGCAAACAGTCATTTTTGAAGAAAAAATTAATGTTTAGATCGACAGTGTTGAAGTGTTAAATAAAGGATAAGATATAATTTTAGTTGCTTTCTTATAAAAAATAAAAAATAAATAAATATCTTTTATTTTTAAAGCTAAAAAAAAAAATGTCAGTGTCTCCAATATTATACAGTGGAGAACTTCAGAGTCTAAGTAACTTCATTATCCTCATTTTTAAGATATAAAAATTTCCTTATAGAGTTTCCTTAGAGCTATTGTATAATACAAATGAAAAGGCTCTCATTCTCTGACTACTGATCACTGAGCAAACTTTGGATCTACAATCTTGTCTCGCTAATTGATCCTATCAAGAAATATTATTTTTAGCTGTAATCCCAATCTTTGGTAATGGTTCTGTATCTGAAAATAACATCATAAAAAGATAGCAAATGACTGAAAATAATTATAATAGTGAAGAATCAGCACATCCTCGGAACTAAAGAATCAAGGATCTTCCATTTTTTATTTTATATCTGCTAGGTGATTGTGAAATAGTTTATTTAAATTATCTTTGCA
Source organism: Gracilinanus agilis (assembly GCF_016433145.1). NCBI lineage: Eukaryota > Metazoa > Chordata > Mammalia > Didelphimorphia > Didelphidae > Gracilinanus > Gracilinanus agilis. The sequence continues at coordinate 257,820,044 of NC_058133.1, read as the reverse complement.
AGGCTTTTAAAAACCCAATATATATTAATGGTGTATTCTATAAAACACTCCAGACATTTGATTTATCCAATGAGGAAAAGAGCTTGGACTGTTGAATTATGAATGGATGACAAAATATGGCAATAGTCAATATTGGACTCTTTGGCAATTATTTCTGTCTATGCATCTAATAACTCTTTTTAGCCATTCTTTCCTTGCCCTCCTCTGATGACTATCTCATTATGTTTTTTGGATTTTTTTACAATGTTTCTTTGGTTTTGTTTTTCAATTGACCAATTGCCTAGCCCTTATCACTCTTCTGCCTTAGTATCAATAAAGATAAGGGTTTTTTTCTTGTTTTTTTCTTTTTTCTTTTGTTTCTTCTTTATGCAAGTACTTTCTTTATTTGGAAATTTTGTCTTTCCTTCATCCAATTACTCTTCTTCTTACAGAGACTCATTCTCCCTAAAGTCATTCTCCCTCCTAGAATGAGTGAATTTTACTTCTTCATTACTTTTCTGATAATTCTCCCATTTTGGACCTTGCTTATTTTCTTTCACCAAATTTTTGGTCATTGTTACTTTCTCTTCATCCAATAATTCTTTTTTAGCTAGCTATTCTTTCTTTACCTTTATCTAATGATTTTCTCTTGTTGGTTGCTTCTTTTCATTTTTCCATTGATTCTAGGACTTTCTCCCTTTAGACACTGATCCTCTCCCTTCATCCAATGTATCCTTTCTCTCCCTCTCCCTCTCCCTCTCCCTGACTCCTCCCTCCCTCCCTCTCTCTCTCTCTCTCTCTCTCTCTCTCTCTCTCTCTCTC